>NW_022195200.1:0-43339 GCF_008641045.1 Pistacia vera | reverse complement strand
AATTTTGACCTAACGACTTCTTACTGAGAATTGCTCAAATCCCTAGTTTTAGTGCATAATTAAAGTTTATGATTTTTTTGGGGTGACATGACATGAACAGACAGAGCTTATAAGTCCAAAGTTGAATATTAGCTAGAAAAAGGTATAATCAGAGCAGAGAGCAAGGATACTGTGACACAATCAAATTCTTCCTTATCTTCAAGGATGCCAAATCCTATAGTACCCAAAAAAGTACACTGGTATTTATACACGTCCCAACATCAAATTATCTAACTTCTTTTGTTGGATTCTTTAAACCTAACATCTCATCTACCATTCTTTTTCAACTACCTTCACGTTCTTTAAATCTTAACGCCACATCAGAGATCATCTTTCTGACAAAATTGGACACTTCCATCTTGTTGACCTTCCTTAAATTTTGGCGAATAAATTACTAATCTCTCTTAATCAACCCTAATACTGGTAATTGGTACTAATACGAGAAAATGATAGGAGTTTCATGAAATCGGAAACATATTTGTAGGAGAAAAATGAGATTGAAGATTGCATACCTAAACTGAGATCAACAGCTTCAATGTAGGATCGGTTGCGGCCGGGGCCGTGTTCAGGATCAGGAGTTCTATAGCAGTTGCTGAGAAGAAATGAGGAGACTAAAGTGATGGCGGCAAAGGATAGCACAGCTAAAGGGCCAGCGATCCAACCAAGCTGAGCTGTGCTCCATGCTAGAGACAGCGCTCCAGAACCTATCACCGCAGTTATGATATGTGCCACAGCAGTCCATAAATTTCCTTCACAATTTAATCACTTGAAAAGTTAGTACACAACCACCCGGCCAAAATCTCGCTGAGGGGTGAAAGTACAAGAAGAAGAAAAAAACTAAACCAGTTCTCTTGAACGATGAGTCTGCAGTTTGTGCTTGTAACAATGGAAGGTCATGAGTTTCAGACGTCTTTCCCATTTCTCTGTTGTGGTGGGTAAGAGTTTGAAATTTCTGGATTCTGATAAAAAGTGCTTTAAATTCAGTTGAAAGCTGTGCGCATAAAAGAGCCGTGACCCTATAAGTTTTGTGTCTAATCGGGAAGATTCATCTTGGTTTTTGCACAAATGGAACTTTTCTAGTCATTGGTCGGTAGTGGAGGGGGCCACAGTTTGCATTGTCTGGTCACTATTTGATAATTGAAAAGCCATCACGGTTGCGTTTCTGACCATTATTGGGGTAGTTAACTGGTCATTAATATGACATGTGTATTTTGAGGTTGAAAGGTCAATTTTTTTAATATTTAGTATGAAGCTCCTCAATTATTGGTAGTATTTGCTGTAAAACATGTGCATATTCTTGTACTCCCCCCTATTTTGATCCCGAAGGACGTAGGAGGTTAAACTGGCCCCAAAATAGTTATGGATTCAAGAACCCAAACCTGATACATTGAATCCTAAAAGCTAGGATGTGACAGTACCCCGGTCCTTTAAGGAGAAGAAGGGTAAAGAAAATGCCATGAGCTGATGTTTAAATGGTTATAGAAGGGTTAATTCTTTTGTTTTCTACAGTGTTCTCAAAACCGAACCAGTTCAACTAGGAATCGGCGTCATCTCTCGTCTTGTTTTTCTTGAAAATCGGTATTATCAATCAAACTGGATTGAGCTGTAGTTGGACCGATGGAACAGTGTCGAATCGTGATCCAATAGCGAGTCAATCCCGCTGGATTTTGGAATTGTTCGAGGAAGATAACACCACCATAAAAGTTGACAACATCTCCACGACAAAACCCATCCATTTTTAGTGGCCACCATCTAGCCTTTCGTTGCTCGTCGTCCACCTATCGTTCATGCAACCGTTGGCCTTCTTTCTTGATTCCGACAAATTATGACGTCGTTAGAACTCCTTGACATCACCATAAAATTCATCGGCACCTCTACATCAAAAGCCCCATAATCCAACTTCGAGTGACCGTCGATCGCCGTCCACCTATTCATGCAACCGTTGACCTTCCTTATTGATTCCAGAAAATTTCGGTGTCGGTATAACTCCTTAACACCACCATAAGATTTTATAGGATACGGTCCAACCGACTGGTTCAACTGGTCAAACCGAGAACCGGACCCTTGAACGGGTCAAGGCCCGGTCTGGTTTTTAGAACATTGGTTTTCTGTTTTTAACCTTACAGAGACATATATATGGCCAGAGCTGAAAGCGTAGATTAATGAAGAAATTCTTAACTTGAAATAGGGATATGTGCCACTGATGCAAATTCATTAGCATTCCAGAACAGTATTTTTACAGAATTTTTCCCCTAACTCGATATATATATTAGAGTAATGCTACAGTTACTGACGGTAGTGCACCGAATTTGTGCATCGAATGACGTGGCAAAGTCCTGATCGTTGATTAATATTAAGTTAAAATTAATCAACGGTCAAGATTTTGCCATGTCATTCGGTGCACTACCGTCGGTGACTGTATTATTTTCCTATATATTATGATACTACTTCAAGTTCAGGAAGAACATAATAAGCAGTTTTCTTCAACCAAGTTTGGCACTTATAAGCCCTTCAATCGATCCAATTAAGCAGATTATGGTAATAAACAAGCAAAAGATGCTGAATGTCCTAAGAACAATCCATTTTCTTGTCCAACGACTAATTTTCTTCTGCACAAAGTACATTTCCACAGGAAAATATATGGCCAAAGGCCAAAAGTTCAAGGCACCCAACACTCCCAAGACTTGGTTGAAGTAAGGGAAAACCATTGCAATTGCAGTTGTGGACACCACATAGGCTGTTCTGAAGCATATCCTGAAAAGATTTACTTTCAAGGGTGGTAATGAGGGGAGCTTGAAGGTGAAAAACTTGTTCACAAATACACTGTTTGGATATTTCTGAGTAAACCATCTTTCAGAAACGGCGAATACCGGCTGGCTGTACATCTGATGATCAAACAGATGAGAAGAAATTATGCACTGAGTTAAGAGCTCCTTGGGAGAAAAAAAATTTGAGTAGCTTGATGTGGGGTGGTAAAAAATATACCTGATATCCACCAACCAAATGAAGAACAATGCAAGCATTGGCAAAGTCAACTAGCCAGTAAGGCTCATAGAATCCGAATCCTGTCAAGATATTTCCAGGAGTATCATTGCCAAAGGCTGCATATCCAAAACATCCACAGCAAAGGTAGAAGAAAGTTATCATAAAGATTGCAAGCATTGAAGCCTTCTTCATGGTCTTGTTTTCTGGTGGAGGCGACTTCAAAGTATCCTTCATTAAACAAACATTTTGATTCACTTCAGCTTCTTTTGTCGATAGAATTTGTGTTGATTTAATAGTGTTTCTGTTTCATTTACTAAAGACTAGGTACCAAACCTGTATCTCCAGGAGAATCATGGAATATGGATAGGCAAAAGCAATGTCCCCAAGTGCTTGGAATGCTAGCCATAATTTGTCAGCAGTATTAGCAGCTGGTACTCCAGTTAAGCTCCCCTTAATCGTCCCATTTTCTGCGCAAACAGACGTCTTTAAAACAAAGTTTGCCATACCAAATAAGGAATTTTGATTGTTATTATTTCCATATGGTATTTCAGCAACTAAACAATTCACAAAGCTCAAGTCCCAGCCATACCTATCACTTTTGCAAAGCCAAGTCCAAATCCTATGAAAGAATAGGTAAAGGACATGATTGCTGCAATAACTGAGAGCCATTCCATGTTATGAAAATCTGGTATCTGCGAAACAACAATCTGAACAGCTCCAAAGAGTAGCATATATATGGTGTTTCCATATGCACATGGAGCATCATGCCCTTCTCTGTGGTAACAGTTTGATTTCTGGATTGCTCTGGGATAATCAGCATTAAAAAAAATAAAAATAAAAAAGGGAATCAATATAGGAGCTCTATTGATTTAAATGAACCAGATAAGAACAAGCAAGAAACACAAAAAAAGAATTACTAAATATAAAAATTTTCAGGGCAGTCAGGAGTGATGAGCTAAATGAAAGACATAAATCAATGTGTTTGCAAAGGCAGTACCTCATACAGGTTGACGTAGTAATAACATAAGCAATAGCAGTTCCATAAAAACTCAGATTTTGAAGCAAACCACAAAACCAGGCATGAATTTTACCTGAACTATCACTAAATGAAATTAGGAGACATGTAAAGAGACCTATCCACAAGAAGAAAATTTCTGACTTGAAAGAACAGAATGAGAGGGCTAGTGATTCTACTTAACCAAGATTCAATCTAACAGCATCGATGTAAGTACGGTTTCGGGTTCCTTTTATGGGGTCAGGGGACCTATAACAATCAGCAAGGAGGAAAGCAGAAACATAGGTGATGATTGCAAAACAAAGCAAGGCAACTGGCCCTGCTATCCATCCCAGCTGTGAAGTACTCCATGCCAAAGACAGAACCCCAGCACCAATAACAGCAGTAATTATATGCGCGACGCAAGTCCATAAGGTTCCTGATTGAGTTTCCCACAGGCAGAAAATTCAAGATTGGATTGAAATTTGCATGAAAAGATAATAAAGTTCAGTCTATCTTTGAGTCCTGGAAATGTGTACCAGTTCTTATCTGCCCATCATCATCATCACAGGAACCATTAGCTTGTTCCAGGGAGTGATCAACTTCCATGTTCATCAAATTCGCGCTAGGCAATGAAGTTTTGGCGAGAGTTTACAACCTGTATACCCAATTCAAAGGGCCTAAGGCTAGCAGCCAATTATAAACATTGTACTATACATGCATTGATGCAATGAAACAAAACTTACTAGATCAGAAGCTTAGAAACAACATGCATTCCCTATTATTGCCCAATTTACACCATCCTTGGAAGTATTTGTTGCCGCTTAATTATTTTTATCATAAGGCACAAAAAAAGGCTTAGAGAAACTTAAGACTTTCTGTTTTTATGACACTGGGAAAATCTAAATTATGCTCAGATATACATTACTCTTAACTCAAAAAAAACCATAATTATATTATACTATGAGCTTTTTTCTTATAAAACTTTTTATACTAGCTATGTCAATTGAGTTGGCATATGCTTACCAACTAGAAGACGGAGGAGTTGTAAAGGAAGAACTCTATCATGTACTTGAACTAAACTAGCTGCTCCACAACTTGAAAAGATTTGCAGGAACTTTAAACTAATCTGGCTACCTTCATGGAGCCATGACACCTGTTTATGCTAACATAAAAGTATATTTCCATTAGCAAGAAGACAGCAACTTGGAGCCTTCTATAATAGAGCCAAGACAATCATGTTAACTTAAAACATTTTTTTTGTCCTTTTTGTATTTTATTCTTTCACTTTTAGTAGAATTAACGTCAATGCCCAATGAACATAAAGGATCGTTTCCTTTCTGTCACAAAAAAAACATTTCATGATATAAACCTTAAGTCAATGCCGGTTCCATCACTCTAACTTTGCTTAGCTTTATTTTTTCTTTCTTCTGTAGTGATTTTTCAATCTACTGCAATTCTAATGTTTGAGATTCTTCTTATCCACAGAAAAATCAAGGAAATTTTGGAATTTTGTTGTAGTTATACTCTAAAAGTAATCAACTCATATGACTAATATTTTCTTTTGTAGGTAGAATAGGAGTGAGCTTGATGTCTAACAGAACTTTGAAAATGAAAGAAATATCAAAATTTCAAACTACAACAGCCACTTGTCGCTTTTATTAGAAGTTCTTCTCTCTTACGGATGTATTTAATTTTGAGAATCCTGACTGAACAACTGACAAAAGTAGTAAAAGTTTCGGATTTAAAAAAAAAAAAAAAAGGCGGCTGTGTGTACCAATGAAAGTTCATATTTAGATGTAGTCTTTAAGAGTGTCTCTTCTAGAGCATGTGCCACAATTCAATTTGGCATTTTGCTTTCGGTTCTAGGCTAAAAAGGCATATATTTCTTCACTGTTGAACTTTGAAGTAGCAGTCTGGCTGCTGCAAATAGTGAAATGAACCTACTAATTGATTTTTAGTTTAGAATTTTTGTGTTTGTAAGTTGACTCACTAAAATGTTTCAAGTGTAAAGTAAACCAACCAGAAGAATCGTGACCTCTGCTATGTCACACCAGCCAGATTTTGGTTCAAATTCTCAATTTGCTGGCATTAGCATGACATCTCTCTCTGTCTCTTTAGCCTACAAATTACTCAACCGGTGACAGTGAGTGCCTCTTTGTATTTTTCCCTCCTTACAATGCCAATGCATGCATCTATGGTGGCCTGACATTTGACTCAACCCAGAAATTTGGCATATCAAGCCCATGATGATCTTATCCAGAAAAGGCCCAACACCAAGTGGGTTTTTTGGGGTCCAAACTCTACTACATATATCATATCATACCATTTTTTTAAGAGAAATATATCGAAATCCCATTTATCTTAAAAGATCATTTTTGTTTCTTTCTTGCCAAATAGCGCAATTCCAGGGCGAGAACAAAATCATGTCAAGTAAACAATAGCATATACATTTCTCTGCGGCAATGTAAGGTAAGAATCTAAGATTAATGAAAGTTTCTGGGGGCCTTAAGCTGAGGTCCCCTCATGTATGTAACACCAATGAGATATAGACAAAATGTGCAAAAATAGGAACATAACAGCAGAATTTAAAGAGTTTAATGATTCACATAGCAGAAGAGTTAGAAATTGCAGATGGGATCAAGTTTCATACCTTATGCTTTTAGCAGTTGTAATGGTATAGGTAATTCCAGTACCCCATAAGCTTTCTTGAGCCAATACTGCACATATATTTTTGCTGAGAGGTGAAACTAAAAGAAGGAAATAAAAAAAAATTAAACCAGTTCTCTTGAATGATGAGTCTGCTGTTTGTGCTTGTAACAATGGAATGTCATGATTTTCAGACGCCGTTCCCGTTTTTGTGTCGTGTTGAGTTGGAGTTTGAGGTGTCTGGCTTCTGATAAAAGTGCTTTGAGTTCATGAGAAAGTTGCGTGTGTGTGTGTGCGCGCGCGCTTTGAGTTCATGAGAAAGTTGTGTGTGTCTAATCAAGAAGATTCATCTTAGTTTTTGTACAAATGGGACTTTTTTACTCAGTGTTTGGTGGTGGAGGGGGCCACGATTTTCATCTTTTGGTCAACTTTTTATACTTGAAAAGCAATCAAAGTTCTGTTTCTGATCTTTCTTACTTCCCTTTGTTGATGCCGAAGGACGTAGGAGGCTAAATTGGCCCAAAGATAAATATGGATTCAAGAACTCAAACCTTACGAATTGAATCTTATGTTAGGATGTGACAGTACCCCTGCCCTTTCGAGGTAAGAAGGGTAAAGAAAATGCTGCGAGCTAATGTTTGAATGGTGTTAGAGAAGGATTAATTCTTTTGTTTTCTGTTTTTAACCTTGCAGAAGTTGTTATTGTTGAATTTTGTAATTCCAGACATATATATGGCCAAAGCTGCAAGCGTAAATTAATGACGAAAATCTTAACCTGAAATGGGGAAATGTGCCACTGATGCAAATTCATTAGCATTCCAGAACAATACTTTTACAGAATTTTTCTCCTGACTTGATACATACATATATATAGATATATTTCATCTACTTACAATGATTATGAAACTATTTCAAGTTCAGGAAGAACATAATATGCAGTTTTCTTCAACCAAATTTGGCACTTAATAATCCTTCAATGGATCCAATTAAGCCGATTATGGTAACAAACAAGCAAATGATGCTGAATGTCCTAAGGACAATCCATTTTCTTGTCCAAGGACTAACTTTCCTCTGCACAAAGTACATTTCCACAGGAAAATATATGGCCAAAGGCCAAAAGTTTAAGGCCCCTAATACTCCCAAGACTTGGTTGAAGTAAGGGAAAACTATTGCAACTGCAGTTGTGGACACCACATAGGCTGTTCTGAAGCATATCCTGAAAAGATTTACTTTCAAGGGTGGTAATGATGGGAGCTTGAAGGTGAAAAACCTGGTCACAAATAGACTGTTTGGATATGTCTGAGTAAACCATCTTTCAAAAAAGGCGTATACCGGCTGGCAATAAATCTGATGATTAAACACGGGAAGAAATTATGCTGTGAGTTAAGAGCTCCTTGGGAGGAAAAATTTGAGTAGTTTGATGTGGGGTCGTAAAAAATATACCTGATATCCACCAACCAAATGAAGAACAATGCAAGCATTGGCAAGGTCAACTAGCCAGTAAGGCTCATAAAACCCGAATCCTGTCAAGAGATTTCCGGGTGTATCATTGCCAAAGGCTGCATACCCAAAACATCCACAGCAAAGGTAGAAGAAAGTTGTGATAAAGATTGCAAGCATTGAAGCCTTCTTCATGGTCTTGTTTTCTGGTGGAGGCGACTTCAAAGTATCCTTCATTAAACAAATATTTTGATTCACTTCAGCTTCTTTTGTCGAAAGAATTTGTGTTGACTGAATCATAATTCTGTTTCATTTACTAAAGACTAGGTACCAAACCTGTATCTCCAGGAGAATTATGGCATATGGATAGGCAAAAGCAATGTCCCCAAGTGCTTGGAATGCTAACCATAATTTGTCAGCAGTATTAGCAGCTGGTACTCCAGTTAAGCTCCCCTTAATCATCCCATTTTCTGCGCAAACAGACAACTTTAAAACAAAGTTTGCCATACCAAATAAGGAATTTTGATTGTTATTATTTCCATATGGTACTCAGCAACCAAACAATTCACAAAGCTCAAGTCCCAGCCATACCTATCACTGTTGCAAGACCAAGTCCAAATCCTATGAAAGAATAGGTAAAGGACATGATCGCTGCAATAACTGAGAGCCATTCCATGTTATGAAGATCCGGTATCTGAGAAACAACAATCTCAACAGCTCCATAGAGCAGCATATATTTGGTGATTCCGTATGCACATGGAGCATCATGCCCTTTTCTGTGGTAACAGTTTGATTTCTGAATTGCTCTGGGTTAATCAGCATTAAAATAAAAAAAAATAAAAAATAAAAAGGGATCAATATAGGAGCTCTATTGATTTAAATGAACCAGAAAAGAACAAGGAAGATACACAAAAAACAACAACTAAATATAAAAATTTTCAGGGCTGTCAGGAGTCATGAGCTAAATGAAAGACACAAATCAATGCGTTTGCAAAGAGAGTACCTTATACTGGCAGCAGTAGTAATAACATAAGCAACAGATGTCCCATAAAAACTCAGATATTGAAGCAAACCACAAAACCATGTATGAATTTTACCTGAACTATCACTAAATGAAATTAGGAGACATGTAAAGAGACCTATCCACAAGAAGAAAATTTCTGACCCAAAAGAACAAAATGAGAGGGCTAGTGTTTCTACTTAACCAAGATTCAATCTAACAGCATCAGTGTAAGTACGGTTTCGGGTTCCTTTTATGGGGTCGGGGGACCTATAACAATCAGCAAGAAGGAAAGCAGAAACATAGGTGATGATTGCAAAACAAAGCAAGGCAACTGGCCCTCCTATCCATCCCAGCTGTGAAGTACTCCATGCCAAAGACAGAACCCCAGAGCCAATAACAGCAGTAATTATATGCGCAACGCAACTCCATAAGGTTCCTGATCGAGTTTCCCACAGGCAGCAAATTCAAGATTGGATTGAAATTTGCAAGAAAAGATAATAAATTTTAGTCTATATTTGAGTCCTGGAAATGTGTTACCAGTTCTTATCTGCCCATCGTCATCATCACAGGAAACCTTAGCTAGTTCCAGAGAATGATCAACTGCCATGTTCGTCCAATCGCGCTAGGCAATGAAATTTTGGCGAGATTTTACAACCTGTATACCCAATTCAAAGGGCCTAAGGCTAGTAGCCAGCTATAAGCATTGTACTATATATGCATTGATGCAATGAAACAAAACTTATTACATCAGAAGCTTAGATACAACATTAATTTCCCTATTATTGCCTAATTTACACCATCCTTGGAAGTATTTGTCGCCGCTTAATTTGTTTTTATCATAAGGCACACAAAAAGGCTTAGAAAAAACTTAGACTTTCTGTTTTTATGACACTAGAAAAATCTAAATTACTCTCACATGACTCAAAAACCATAACTATATTATACTATGAGCTTTTTCCTTGTAAAACTTTTATACTAGCTAAGTCAATTGAATTGGCATATGCTTACCAACTAGAAGACAGAGGAGTTGTAAAGGAAGAACTCTATCATTTACTTGAACAAAACTAGCTGCTCCACAACTTGAAAGATTTTCAAGAACTTTAAACCAGTCTGGCGACCTTCATGGAGCCATGACAACCTTTTATGCTAACATAAGGAATCTTCCATTGGCAAGAAGACGACACTTGAACCTTCAATAATAGAGCCATGACAATCATGTTCACGTTAGCCACAAATGTTCTCCTTTTTTCTTTTTGACTTTCACTTTTAGTGAAATCAACATAAATGGCCAAGAAAGATAGGACCATTTCCTTTCTGCCAAAAAAAAAAAGATATAAACCTTTCTGTCAGTGCAGGTTCCACCACACTAACTTTGCTTAGCTTTATTTTTTTCTTTCTTCTGTAGTTATTTTCAATCTACATTAGTTCTAATCTTTAGCACGTTTCTTATCCACAGAAAAATAAAGGAAACTTTGAATTTTGTTGTAGTTATATTCTAAATAATCAACTCATCGGTAATGTTTTCTCTTCTAGGTAGAATAGTTATCCACAGAAAAATAAAGGAAACTTTGGAATTTTGTTGTAGTTATATTCTAAATAATCAACTCATTGGTAATGTTTTCTCTTCTAGGTAGAATAGGAGTGATCTTGAGGTCTAACGGAACTTTGAAAGAAATATCAAAATTTCAAAGTACAACAGCCACTTGTTACTTTATTAAGAGTTCTTCTCTCTTATGGACCTCTTGAATTTTCAAAATCCTAGCTTAATAGCTGATGAAAGTAGTTTCAGTTCGGATTTAAAAAAAAATGCGGATGTATGTACCAAAGAAAATTCGTATATCTTTAGATGTAATCTTTAAGAGTGTCTTTTCTATGAGCATGTGTCACAATTCACGTTGGCATTTTGCTTTTGGTTCTAGGCAAAAAGGCAAATTTCTCCACTTTTGAACAACTAGCATAGGGAAATGGACCCACTAATTGATTTTAATTTAGAATTTTGTGTTTGTAAGTTGACTCAGTAAAATGTTTCTAGTGTAAAGTAAACCTACCAGAAGCATAGTGATCTCTGTCATGTCACACCAGCCAGCCTTTGTTTCAAATTCCCGATTTGCTAGCATTTGGTAATTAACGAAGAAAAGACAATCAAGAAGAAAAAAAAAATTTTAATTTTAGGCAAATTTCTAGTTTAAAAATTTGTAATTGAGAATATTTCTTTTTCTTTTACTTTGAGTTTTATTAGAAAAGAAGAATTGGTTTAGGATTTTATTTAGAGTTAAAATAGGATAATAAATTAAACTAGAGGAGTCCTATTAGGATTAGAAATATGAATCCTATTAGAAAAAGAATGTCCTATTTTACCAGTAAATAAATAGTTTAAAACCAATTTAAGATTATGAGAGAGGGAATAAGAAAAATAGAGAATGTGAGGATACAAGGGGCTTTGATGTAAGGTTATTATGTGTATCGAGTAAATACCATAGGATATTAAAAACCATAGAAACGGGACGTCTATCTAAGTAAAGGTATTAGGTTGATGGTGTAAGAAAACACTTGAATTGTATTCATAATATTATAGTGAAAACCCTCTCATCTGTGGATGTAGGCAAATTCTGTCAAACCACATAAAATATTGTGTGCCTTTATGTTATTACGTGTTGTTCTTTATTTTTTACTCCTTCGATTTTCAATATGATATCAAAGCAGATAATGATTCTTTAACATGGTATCAAGCAATTGGTTGTATTCTTAACCATTAGCATCACATCTCTCTCTGTCTCTTTAGCCCACGTATCTCTCAACCGGTGACAGCGAGTGTCACTCTTGACTTTTTTCCCTCCTTATAATGCCAATGCATGCATCCAGATGGCTTGGCATTTGACTATAAGAAACCAGAAATTTGGCATATCAAGTCCATGATGATCTTATCTAGAAAGGGCCTAACACCAAGTGGGTTTTTAGGTACAAACTCTACCACATATATCATATCATACCATTTTTTAAGACAAATATATCGATATCACCTTTATCTTCAAATATATCGTTTTTGTTTCTTTCTTGCCAAATCACCTAAAATAAAGTAGCTAAAATAGCACAATTCCAGGGCCAGAACAACAAAATCATGTCAAGCAAACAATGGCATACACACTTCTCTGCAGCAATGTAAGCTAAGAATCTAAGATTAATGAAAATTTCAGAAGGCCTAAAGCTGAGGTCCCCTCATGCATGTAACACCAATGAAATCTAGACAAAATGTACAAAAAGAGGAACATAACAGCACAATTTAAAGAGTTTAATGATTTACATAGAAGAAGAGTTAGAAATTGCAGAAGGGATCAAGTTTCATACCTTATGCTTGTAGCAGTTGTAATGGTATAGGTAATTCCAGTACCCCATAAGCTTTCTTGTGCCAATACTGCACATATCCTTTTGCTCTTCTCCCCTGACAATATCAATTATATTATATAATTATTTGTCCAAGTACCAATGATTCACATGTTTTGTCTCTGTTATGAGAAATTATGATCCTGCACATGGGCATATATAATAGTAAATTATTGATTCTTCTATTCACATGTGACTCTGAGAGGAATGGGATAGCTGAGAATGGCATTTATATTTCTTTTGTTTATGCAAAAATCAGTTGCTTATTTATACTAATTGGGAACACATATTATAGAGTTCTAAAATGTCAAGTAAGTTGCAAGTTATTATATATAATAGAGTCAAGTCATGGCTCAATATTGATTGTAGCTTCTCACCTAAATAAAATTTCACAGCTTGGGTGTAGGACCTGCTTCTGATGTGACCAAATTCAGAATCTGGGTATCGATGGCAATCAGCAAGAAGGGTAGAAGAAACAACAGTGACACCAGCAAAGGCTAGTATGCATAATGGACCTGCAATCCATCCTAGTTGAGCTGTGCTCCATGCTAGAGATAGCACTCCAGCTCCTATCACTCCTGTTATAATATGTGCCACGGCAGTCCATATGGTCCCTTCAAGAAAAACAAATGAGATGCAACTGTAAAGTTTGGTTGGAATTAAATGATAAAGATGAACTAAATAGAGATACTAAGGAGAACAAAATAACAATAAAACAAATCACAGACAATAAACAAAGAGAAAATAACACCGCCGATTTACCCTGGTTCACCCAATATGGGTTACGTCTATCCGAGTCAATATTAATGCAATACTTCCTCACCTCTCTCGTTTACGATAAATGAATTGTCCTATAATTGTTATCACACTCATAACAAGAGAAAAATATGTTTATACTAAGTTTAAATTGATAAAACCTAGTTTTACAAGGATTCCTATTCCTAAGCCCAAACCCAATAAGGAATTAATGACTTAAAGAAATCCTATAGTAGTTATATATAGAAAAGACCCAAACCGTTTATATAACCCATTAATAATGAAGCAGTCGACAACTCCAACAGAAGAGTCAATATTTAGATTATGAGTTAGGCAGAAATGAGACAAGGGAAACAAATTTCATGAGATTAATAAAACTGAATAATTTTCTTAGCGATTAATGATGATGAAGTTTATGCAGTCGATTGAAAAATTCAGCCCTGTAGCTAGCGAAATCGCCTGAATTTGGATCCTGGAATCAAGTCTTCCAGCAAGTTTTAGGAATGTAAAATGTCCTAGTATGAGGTGGAAACTCTTTAAATTCTTTTTGATTCTGTCAGAAGTGTCCATAGTCATATAGCTCAAGACTAATCTTAATCTAAACAAAGATACAAAACTATCAGAAAGCCTTGTTCTGGGATGGTAACTGAAGAAGTTAAAACCTGGGAATTTTAATCACAAGCCAGCTAGTTTCTGATAGAAAGCAGAAGACCGAGTTCTGCCTTAACTAATTTAAGAAATTGAAGCCAAAACAGAAAGAGTTAAGAAAAGATTAATTACCAGTTCTTTCAATAGACTCTTCTGATGCATCAGGTGAAGACAAGCTTCCAACTAATGGCAACTGTTGTTCTTCTTCTGCTAAATCACCCATGTTTCTTCTTCAAGATTTGATGATCTCAATTCTCACCAGTTTGTGACCTATTCTGTCATCACAAGTAAACTCATTACAAATTCTTATAAAATGGTCAGAAACAGCGAAACCTAAACAAATAAGTCAAGGTGGTTATATCGAGGTATAATTTAATCAAACACATCTAATCAGAGAAGGGTAGTTGAAAACTAAGTCATACGTTGAAACTCCATTTTCCTTTATGTCCCATATTAAGTAACCTTTCACAATTGGCTCATTCCTTGAAGTTAACCAGCCATGGAAGTTTTGTTCGAAGTCTTACATTTCCTAGCCATTCATATACATACCTAAACAATTAGGTGAGGAAACGAAAAATTTATAAGTTTTTGATCACATGAAGCATCGTTGATTAACAGCTTTTAAGGGATTGATATTTTCTTTCCAAGTCACTGTCAACATTTAACTTTATTCTTGTCATGTTGCATCAGATTAGCTGATTTTTTTAGGAAGCAGCTCCCATAAAAGGAAAAGGATGACCAATGGAGTATATGTATGCATGAAGAAAAAGACAGAAACCCCATAGCCAAAAAGCATCAAAGAATTTGTATCAACCAATGCCTGGAATTTGGACCTATTTACATAGTTGCTTTTCAAAGTTTTTTTAAAAAAGCATAAAAGAACAGGCACTTAATATAATATTTAACGAACTACCAGCATTATTAGTGGCTAATATTTTTTATGGCCCCACATTTTCCCCCTGAAGTTTAGTACGAAAAAGTTCTTCCCCTCTAACTTTGGGAAACTAACACTGACACCCTTAAAAATAGAGATTATATTAGTTAAATATAACGGTGTAAAGGATAGATAAGGGTGCATTTGGTTTATTATTTTGGGTATGATTTTGGAGATAGTATTGGATGGTTGAGTATGAGAGTATTACGAGATAAAATTTAAAAATTTATGAAAAAACCCCCAAGATTTGCTAATTTAATAAACACCCCAATATATTAAAATATTGTAAAATGACAAAAACACCACTAACACTCAAAGTGCTTGATTTCGGCCACCACCGCCGAAATCTGGCCGAAAAATTAGATAACTACAAAATCTGATCGAATCTGGCGGGTATTCGATCGATATAGCCTTGTCCAGCCATATCCACCACAAATCTGGCCGGAAAAGGCCAAATCTAAGGCCGGATGTGGCCTTCGACGATTGGAAAAGGCCAACTTTGGCCGTCAGTGACGGCCAAAGATATGGCCGTCATTGTATATCAACGATAGCCAAGATTTGGTCGTCGTTGACAGTCAACGCCGACCATTTTTTTGGCCGTTAGATCTGGCCTTTTCCGGCCAGATCCATGGCAGATTTGGCAGGAAAAGGCCAGATCTGGCCATTACCGGCCATTTTCAGTGGTCGTGTGACTGTTGTGACAGATTCCGGCTACCACCGGCGGTGATTGCCAGAATCTGGCAAGTATTGTGGATGGGGGTGTTTCTGTTAGTTTTTAAACTTTTTTCTGGGGGGTATTTATGAGATTAATAAACTTATGGGGTCTAAAAGTAATTAAAAAATAGACTAATATTTTGGAAATAACGTGCCAAACAACATTTGAAGAATAGGATTGAAAATATGGATAAATACAATAAGCAAAACACAACCCAAGATATTTTGTGTAAACTGTTGGCGGTTTTGGTCAATGACTGACCACTTTTACTTTCAACAATTGTATAATTCCCAAGCCAAAATTGTTTACCGTTTGACCAGAACTTCCAATTGTTTGGCCTAAACTGAACTTGAGCCAAACCTTAGGGTTAAGACTAATACACCCTTAGTTTTATTAACAAAACAAAGTTACCCCACAACCACAATTATTGCTGATGAAACTATAGACTTTATAAAACCTTGATAGCAAGCCCCCAGGACCCAGTTGACAAGATATCTTATGACCAAAAGGGCCTGCTAAATTAAAAAACATAATGAGTCCCACATTGAAAAGGAATTAATATAAAGTTAGTGCCCACTCTACTCATTTGATTTTGAAATATGAATCATGTAGCTTTTACAAATGGGATCAATCTCTTCTTTACAAATTTTCAATAATTGCTAAATGCTATTAGGACACATTTTAAGTATGTAAAATTTGGATAAACATTACAAGAGTAAATGACTTTTTTCCCACCCAAGGTTTGCCTTAACAACACTTTCCAAGCCAAATAATTTTTACAACACTTGCTCACCTAAAGTTTATATCTCGTAAATACTCAAAATACACTTCATTTTTTCAACTGACATTCAATGAGTTATCAAAAGTCAGGATAAGATGAGTTTTATAGAGTGAAAGCCGGTGGATTTGATGGTGGTGACCGATTAAATATTTACCGCCAAAATCAACCGAAAATCAAATAAAAACAGGAAACACTAACTTTACGATGGTCGACAATCGACGAGAAATCAAGTGTCAAAGTGAAAGGGTTTTTATAGAGAGGATACTAAATGTTCAAATGGTGATGACGAAGAGAATTTTCATCATCGGAATCGGCTGAAATTGGCTTTAGGTAAAAACAGAATATTAACTTCGGGTGAAAAATTAGTATTCTGAAACTTTTAAGGTGGGAAAGTTTCATTAAGGCAAACCCTAGGTGGAAAAAAATCGTTTACTCAAAACTACAAACGTTCTAGTGTATTTTGAGAAAGCCTTATAACTTTTTTATTGACATATCATTCATTAACATGTATTGAATATCTATTACCTTTTTTTATAAACACCAATCAATTTGGATACAGTATTGATTTCAATCAGGATTTGTACATGTAGTATTAATTGTCTAATACTGGTTTTCTTAATAACATATATATATATATATAATCAACATTTTTTCCTTTATTATATTTGTTTCACAACTAGAAAAGATTATGTGTTTCAAGGAGAAGAACACAAGGGAGCTTCATGGAACTCTCTCATACAATAACATGCTCTTATTGTAACAACAACTTATTTACCAGTTTCAAGTTTTGCAGTGACAACCCTAGAGATATCACAAAGTTTCACCATTATTTGATTGGAACCTGTAAGTGATACATCTTTGACACTTCCACTATTCACACGCTCACAGTCGTTTCCATTTTCCCAGCCAACCTGAGCCATTTCATTTGCATTGGAATAATCATTAGCATCCAAACTTTGAAGTCCTTGTTGTAATGCATAAACTGACCCTGCATAATTTATAGTACAATGATCAAGAACACTCTTGAAATCCAGCCCCGGTTCCCGGCTAAGTAGAGTCTGAATTTGATCCTGTGTGCCCTTAGCCTGAGCGGAGCTTAACTCCAATGCGATTCGAGCCAGTCCCCTGAGGTCGGCGTTGCCTGATCGTTGATCTGCACTGAGAGTTCGAACGCAGAAATCAGAGTCCTGAGTGTCCTGACATACCTGATTCACAAGTTGGGTTGCAGCAAAAGAGGAGTGTTGAAACAAGAGGGGAATGATAACAAGTTGTGAAACAAGAAACAGGAAATGGTGATTTTCAATGGCCATTTTGATTAAGGGATTCAGAAAAGTTGAATAAATTTTATATGATAATAGTGATTGGTGATCATTTCATATATGGTTACAAAATTAATGGCTTCAAATTCGGAAAGTGTTATTGTGTGCGCAATCTGGCACTAGTTAAAACCATTGAAGTTAGATGATCTTGCCGTTTAATGCATAATCCTCGCAATATTATCACATTGTGCAGAGCCAAAGTAGGAATGGCAACTCATATTCTTTTACCAAGTTCCAAATTCAGATTAATTTTAGACATTAGACTCGCAAACTAGATGACTTGGTTATCTCTAAAGAGATATTAGTATATGCATTCGGGATAATAGCTTTTGAATTTGGTAGCAAATATATATTAGTTTGAATAATGTTACGCGTACTCACAATCTTACTAACCTCTTACTATCTTGTGTAAATATAACGGCATAGTATAGGTACCATGCATACCCGTACTATGCCGTTATATTTACATAGAATAGTAAGAGGTTAGTAAAATTGTGAATAAGCATAGTTTTATTGTATTAGTTTTGTTAACAAATTTAAGTAACCTCGCTAATGTTTGGCTACCATCGCGCATGATGTCATGCGTCCTGTCTTCGATGACTAGAGCCTGCCTAGATCGGGAAATCAATGAGTTTCAACTAGTGTTTTAAAACCCGTGAAACCCAGCAAAGTGGCCAGGTCCTAGGTTGACCGGTTTAAACACCGTTGTCCAAAAAATTGAAATCTAACAAAATACCCCTGAAAATCACATGTAAATCCATATAGATTTGAAATCTTGCAAAAACACCCCAAACACCTTCGTCGACATCGACAAATAGGGTATGTTTCCGACAACGACAACACTCCCCATCACCACAAAAACACTCCCCTCAGCCTCCTGACGAAAACTCATCTCACCCCTCCACTATTCGCCTCCCCAATCACCGACAAAGTTAAGAGTTAGATGGGGAGTCTCTGGAAATCTNCCCGGCTAAGTAGAGTCTGAATTTGATCCTGTGTGCCCTTAGCCTGAGCGGAGCTTAACTCCAATGCGATTCGAGCCAGTCCCCTGAGGTCGGCGTTGCCTGATCGTTGATCTGCACTGAGAGTTCGAACGCAGAAATCAGAGTCCTGAGTGTCCTGACATACCTGATTCACAAGTTGGGTTGCAGCAAAAGAGGAGTGTTGAAACAAGAGGGGAATGATAACAAGTTGTGAAACAAGAAACAGGAAATGGTGATTTTCAATGGCCATTTTGATTAAGGGATTCAGAAAAGTTGAATAAATTTTATATGATAATAGTGATTGGTGATCATTTCATATATGGTTACAAAATTAATGGCTTCAAATTCGGAAAGTGTTATTGTGTGCGCAATCTGGCACTAGTTAAAAC
The DNA here is from genome assembly GCF_008641045.1 of Pistacia vera. Taxonomy (NCBI): domain Eukaryota; kingdom Viridiplantae; phylum Streptophyta; class Magnoliopsida; order Sapindales; family Anacardiaceae; genus Pistacia; species Pistacia vera. The sequence goes on along the minus strand of NW_022195200.1, from coordinate 24,323 downwards.
CATTGAAGTTAGATGATCTTGCCGTTTAATGCATAATCCTCGCAATATTATCACATTGTGCAGAGCCAAAGTAGGAATGGCAACTCATATTCTTTTACCAAGTTCCAAATTCAGATTAATTTTAGACATTAGACTCGCAAACTAGATGACTTGGTTATCTCTAAAGAGATATTAGTATATGCATTCGGGATAATAGCTTTTGAATTTGGTAGCAAATATATATTAGTTTGAATAATGTTACGCGTACTCACAATCTTACTAACCTCTTACTATCTTGTGTAAATATAACGGCATAGTATAGGTACCATGCATACCCGTACTATGCCGTTATATTTACATAGAATAGTAAGAGGTTAGTAAAATTGTGAATAAGCATAGTTTTATTGTATTAGTTTTGTTAACAAATTTAAGTAACCTCGCTAATGTTTGGCTACCATCGCGCATGATGTCATGCGTCCTGTCTTCGATGACTAGAGCCTGCCTAGATCGGGAAATCAATGAGTTTCAACTAGTGTTTTAAAACCCGTGAAACCCAGCAAAGTGGCCAGGTCCTAGGTTGACCGGTTTAAACACCGTTGTCCAAAAAATTGAAATCTAACAAAATACCCCTGAAAATCACATGTAAATCCATATAGATTTGAAATCTTGCAAAAACACCCCAAACACCTTCGTCGACATCGACAAATAGGGTATGTTTCCGACAACGACAACACTCCCCATCACCACAAAAACACTCCCCTCAGCCTCCTGACGAAAACTCATCTCACCCCTCCACTATTCGCCTCCCCAATCACCGACAAAGTTAAGAGTTAGATGGGGAGTCTCTGGAAATCTAAACAGAATTTAGAGCGATATCTTAACAGATCTTTATAGAGTTAGCTCGGCATGGCGAAGTTAAGGAACACAACAGAGAAAGGAATGAATGGAAATCCAATCAAAAGAATAAAGGAAGAGTTACATTGTGAAGAGAAATGAATTGTTATTCTCTATAATATGCACAATTTTCTTACTCATCATAAACATACATGTTGCATCAAAGCAGGTACTGATACAATAAAGAACAAAAACATCAAGACACCTGCGCAATTGACCGAACAAGGGGCAAGGGCACACCTGGAAAATGGTGCGGCTGAAAGCTGTCTATATACACAGTGATGTATGACCAAAGCTTCAGGAATTTTTTTGCCTTACAACAGATTGCTTCGTTGACTACGTTTTTAATTTCTTATCATCTGCAACATTGAAATTCATTCCAAAAGTGGTATGAAGGATGTGTTCATACAATGATAAAATTTGATTCAAAAGCACAAGAGATTACCAACAAGTAAAGGTAAAATTTCATCTAACGCTTACCTTCGGAAGAAGAATCTTCATGTACAAAGAAACTTGCAGCGACTATCAGATAACAAAGAATGAGCATAAGTCCTTTAAAGTAATTAGATGTTCCTTCCTGCAAACAGAACGGCAACCATAAGATGAAAACAAACTCAATATATAACTACACATGTTACCAAAAGTATAAAAACTAATAATTTAGATCTTGGTATAAAAGGTACTAACCTGCAGAAAGAAGGCAACGACTATGACAGTTATGAAAAGAGTTGCTGTCTCAAAAAGTTGAAAGTTCAAGTCCATAGTGCGACCCATTATCCATCCAATAACCACGCAAAACGGAATCTGAGGCAACGACAATAACCCAAAGTTTTTAGACGTACCATTCCAAATGAAGCAAAACTAAAACAAAATGGAAGTAATAAACAACAAAAGGGTAATCCGATCTTTGCAACCTACCCCAAACATGGATATTTGTGTTGATGATCCTATTGCCACTCCCAAAGATATGTCCTGCAGAGAAATTTTACATTAGTACAAGGCATTGTAATAGTATCAAGAATTGCTAGAGCAAGATATGGAGAAACTGCTCACAAGTTTGTCCTTCATGGCAAACATGATAGCACTTGCATGCTCTGCAGCATTCCCTACAATTGGAAGTAATATAACACTAATAAATGAAATTGGAATGCTCCATGCAACCGACGCTCCCTACAAAACAGGAATAACCAGAGAAAGCGTATCAAGGATAGTCTTGGAAACAGACAATTGCAGTTTCACATACTGCAAAAGTAGCTTTGATTGTAAGTATAACCCCTATTAAACTTTCACAGAGAAACACCAATTAACATGAATTTATCAACAGTAAGATCTATTTGCACCAGCTCAATTACATGTAAGGAAAGATACAATCAAGATTTCTAATCAACAAAGGAAAGTATATAGCCAACCAAATGTCACCTGTATAGCATCGACTAGATACTCTGATAAGAAAGATATCCAAGCTGTCATAATTAAAAGCCAAATAATTGATTCCCATTTTGAGATCTCTGGCTCTTCATCACCGCCATCATCATGATCAGCAGCATCCGTGGCCTGATTCTCTTCCTAAGTTCACACCAATTATCACACCACTAATTATTCCAGACAAAACAAGAAAAAGTAAAACTTGTTTGTATTAAAAGTGGTAACCAACCTCAGTGAGAGGGAGATATGGCTCTCGTTGACCTTTTAATTGGAAAACAAGATAGGCAACATATGCCACTAGCATAACACAACTGCTAAACCTTGAAAGAGCCAGCTCTGACCTTCCAAAATGCACCTCAGTATGTGTGTAGTGAAGAACAGCTGGAAAGAGCAGGCCCATGACTGCCATCAATAACAGTCCCGAATTCACAACAGCAGATGCCTGCATGATAACTTGGCTCAGTGATGCAATTCAAAAGCACATGATAGGCCAAAAGGACCAGGATAAGATGCTTCCATATCTACCTTATCAAACCGCTGTTCCTTATTCCGAATAACAAGACCGCCACAAAAGAATGCACATCCAAGCACCAGCAACATATTTGACAAAATTGAGCCTAATAATGAGAGCTGAACGACACGTATCATACCGCTTTTCAGAGCATAAATTGATATAATCAGTTCCGTTGCATTTCCAAATGTAGCATTCAAAAGGCCCCCAACTGTAAAGTCCATTGAATATACTCATAAGTTGGAGCGATAGTGGAACACAGGTAAGCAAAACGCAAGTAATGCATGAGAAAAATGCCTAAATTCAATTTTGCGCATTTGATTTTGATTGAAGTTAGCCACAGAAAGAAGGAAGAAAGACAATGGAAAGGACAGAAAGATTATTTTTTTCTCAACAATTTAGCTAGATACCAATTATTGTAGTTCTAATTAAAAATGGCTGAAAAAGATGAATCCTATATCCACACAAGTTGACTATGTATTCTCAAGCTCAAACTGTCATTATTTCACAAGGAAAGCACTTCATATCTGCCGACCGAAAACTAATAAAAAAATAGTAGATACTCTGATTAACTCAGAAGACAAAAACAACAGTTACAACTGATCAGTTACCCATTAAATCTCTATGAGAATTATACCTGTAGCACCAGTGTAAAAGGCCAGTTGCCTGTATCAAAAAATGAGAAAGCCATATTAGCTACTAAACAAACAAAAACTTTACAAAATAATTGACATAGAGAAATATGAAAGCTTACTCTGTAGCATAACCTAAACGCTCTGCCAAAGGAGTTATACCCAGCAAGCTTAGAAAGAAGACCCATCCCTGAATCCATCTCAACAAATTAACCAAAACATACTTTTGCAACAATAAGCAAACAATCCAATACACAAATATCAACAACTGAACTCACTTTATGACCAGTAAGGTTATGAACCATGATCGCCAAAGGCCCAAAAGGCATAAGCAAATTGAGTTTATTCGAGAAAACAACAGTCTTTATGCTCTTATACACGCCATTCCGCAAATTTTTATTTCCACGAGATGTTGAAGCCAAAGAAATAGGCTCATGTTCACATTCAAGAACAGGTTGTGCCTTTTGAGATTCCGCTTCCGGAGTAAAAAGACTCTCATCCTCAAAGTCACTCACTGATCTATCGTCTAATGAACCCATCTGCTATAACAAAATATATATTGATTACAACCAATAAAAAATACAGTCTCAACAATCCTATCATGGTCATAAAACATTATCATCTAAAAGAAACCGAGTAACAAGCAATGAAGAAACTTACTTCAAGATTGGATTGCGTTCCCTCCAATCTTAACTTAACCTCCATCTCTTCTTATATTAACAGAAAGATAACTTAAACGAATCCATCAATTTGTGCTCATTGTGCAATTTTCTCAATACCAACAAAACATGGTTCTACAAAACTCAAAACATAACAAAAACTAGCATCAGCCACCTACACAAAACACTTCAAAATCAAAACTTTCACATTCAAACCTCACTCAAACAGCATCAAACTAGCCTTCAAACCAAACTAAACTCCCCACAACTAAAATCCCCCATCTGGGTATTTTTAAATAACTCCAAAAATCAGATCTTGCACCAAAAACAACCATAAAAAACCAAAACTTCAAATCAAAACCACTATCAAAATTAGATCTGCGAAAGAACTAACCTCAACATAAGCAGAACTGGGTATCCTACAAAAAAATAAACCAAAAAAAGCAGTTGGTGAGATGACCGTACAAGAATCTTAAGATAAAGTACTTAGAATTCGCCGTCTTCTTCTTCGACAGATTTAAGGGTGTAAACAGAAGTTTACTATGATTAGAAAACCAAAGTACTTCGATTCTAAGACAAGCCAATCTATGTAAGTTTGTGCTGTTTGCATTCGTAGCCGATCTGTGAGTTCGTTTCAACTATTTTAATGATTTTATTTTTGTATTTTTTTATTTATCGGTCTATTTAAAGTGATCTTCGCGGCAGTTTCCTGAATAAGAATTTAGAAAAGTATTTAAAGAGATATTTATTACAAGAAAATAATTTATTACATTTACTAATATTATGACGTAATAAATAAATTTTGGAATACACGTTAAAATTATTCATTATTTATTTGGTATCAAAATATTAAAACTTTATTGCTAAAATTAGACTCTAATGGAAAATTAGTGTGTCCTTTTTTTTTTTTTTTTTTTTTTACAAATTTATCTTTGAATGTTATAAATTTATTGTTGATTTCAATAAAATTAATAATATTTTACTGAAGATCGATATCATTTTTGGGGGGTTTTTATATAAATATCAACCTCTTGAGACATTATAAATCAATCCCAATTTATGGATTTTATAAAATCACTTATAAATATGCATTTTTAATTTAGAAAATTTAAAAAAAAAAATTTAGACAAATGTATTACAAAATTTTTTGTATGTTTCTCCACCTACAATATAAAGGGTGCACTTGATTCATTATTTAGATACTTTTTAGACTAATATTTTGAAAAAATAAAATAAAACTGGATGGTTATTACGATGTAGGATTTAGAAATTAATAAAAATATCCTCCTAGGTTTGTTTATTTACTAAACACCTCTATAATAAAATATTAAAAATTAACAAAAACACCCTCACCCACCCATTAAATACCGATAGCCGGCCACCACCCTGGAGGGTGGCCATAGTCGCTGTATCGGCACACGACTGGCTGGATCTAGCCATTCGTGCGCCGATATGACCAGATCTGGCCGCATTTGGTCGTTAACAACATCAACGATGGCCATATCTTACCCATCGTTGACAACTGGCTACGGCCAGATCTTTGATCGTGGACCTAGCTGGAAAATGTTAGATCAACATACTACCAACCAGATCCAACTGGTAGTGCGCCATTATACTAGATTCCGGCCAGCTTCTGGTGGTAGTGGCCGGAATCTGATAAATGTGGGTTGCTAGGATGTTTTTGTCAATTTCTAAAAAAAAATTAAGTGGTGTTTTGTTAAATTAACAAACCTATGGGGTTTAAATTGAATTGAATAATATTTGACTTTTTTAAAATAAGGAAATAAATGTGTACTTTGGATAGGATAGGAAATAGGGTGGGGAAAAATTGTGTATCAGTTTTTTTTTTTTTTTTAAATTTAATTTCTCTAAAGTATATATTAAAATTAAAATTAATGTGAAGTACTTGGCATGTTTTATTGAAATGGGTAGCTGAAGATATGATTTTTGACGTTAAAAATGTAGAGTTACAGATGTGGAAAGAGACAAAGGAGGCCTGTTTTATTTTATTTTATTTGTTTATTTTTTAATCAAAATATTTTTGCATTGTAATAATGTATTATTATTATATACGAGAAATAATAAATACTGGGTTATTAATAAATTATGTTAATGATTTAATATGAAAGAAAAAAGGCACAATATATATGTGACAACATATAAAACTAATTTGTTATACGATTTCATCCAAGAAGATAAATACTATAAATCACTAATTAATTATTGTAGCTTTTTCATCTTATTAGTAATATAAATAATTTCTTGTCATAAATTTACAGCTCAATCGAATAAGAATATATAAATATATCATTCAAATATATATTATTCCAACACAATTTTCTTTTAAGCATCTTATAGATAATGGAATAATTCAAATATGATGTCTAGAAGCAAAGATAAATTCCACAAGACAAAAAGGCACCATCACTTCTTGAAGATTATAAGTTAGGTATATGGGATTTTCAGCTTTTAGAGATATCCGATTAGTTGGACCGATGTCCAACTTTGAAGGCTTAACCTAAACTTGACTCAGAACTAGAAACATCAAAGAATAAGTCAAATAATTATTTTAAAAGCTTTAATACCGTCCGATCTGAATAAGGTCGTGACAGTAATTAATCTTGAAGTTTAGTGATCAAATAAACTAAGATTTAATTAACGAGAACTCACACAAAGTTGCCGACCGTCACTCACAAGAGAGGACTAAGGCAAAATCTATTAAAATAAGTAGTAATTAGGTTATAAATTATTTGGGGGATAAAATCAATTACAAAGTGGATAATATATATATGAACTTAAATGGTACACATATAAGAGCACCAACAACAAAGGTGGAGAATGACACATAACTTAATTTATATTAATACGAAATTAAATAATATAAAATGCACTTTTCATTGCATATAAATAAAATAAATTATATTAACGAAAGGAAATCTTCTATACATTTTTTTTGTTATCAAATATAACATATGTTATCAGAAAATGTGCATTTTCAACAATCTTATAAAACTACTTGACATACATGCAATGTTTAATACATTTTTTTTTTTATTACCTCTGAGTGATCGAGTGATTCGATAAGGACTATTAGTTGTATTATTCAAAAAATCTTGAATTCGAGTATCTCTTCTCGATTGCTAATAGAGATAGTCACTGGAACTCTTTTTTGGCCGATAATTCTAGAATTCTAAAAAATTCCGAAAGATTAATTAAGATGTGCGTAAAGAAACCTGGACACCACGATCATCGGAAAAAAATTATACAGTAATTGCATTTGATTCATTATTTTGGATAGGATTTTATGAATAATATTAGGTAGTTGAATAAGGGAGTATTACGAGGTAAAATTTAAAAATTTATAAAAAAGCCCCTAAGTTTACTAATTTAATTAAATACCTTAATATATAAAATGACAAAAACACTCCCACCACCCGCAGTGCCAGATGCTGGCCACCACCACCGGAATCTAGCCGAAAAATTGCGTTACGACACAGACAGGTCAGAACTGTGTCATAACGCATCGATATGATATTTTTTGGTCAGATCTACGACCAAATGTGGCCATCGACGGTCGCAAAGGTCCATATTTGGCCGTCAATGACTGTCAAAAATATAGTCATCGTTTTCGGTCAACGATGGTCAAGATTTGGATGTCGTTAACCATCAACGACAGCCATTTCTTTGGCCATCACTAAAGGCCAAATCGGTAAATAACCGACCTGTTCCGATCGTGGTGTAAGCCGTAGGGACAGATTCTAGTTACCACGGTGGTTACTAGAATCTGGTAAGTATGGTGGATGAAGATGTTTTTGCTAATTTTTAAATCTTTTTTTAGGGTATTTAGTGAAATCAATAAACTTTAATTAAAAAAAATAAAAAAATATACTAATATTTATGGAATAATGTGTCAAACAAGATTTGGGAAATAGGATTAGAAATATAGGTAAAAATATTTAACCAAACGCAAGATTTTCTTTATAACTTATGGTACGACGTCAATATCATACTACAATATTGTATTTTATATATATATATATATATATATATAAATTTTGAGTAACCCCAGCAAAAGGCACCATTGGAAAACTTATTCAACTGGAATTAATCTAGCGTATTCAGGAGAGTTAGCATCATGAACTATTTGTTGCAAATGGCCACCAAAATCTCGTCCATGCTCCTCCACTCTCTCACCAATAAACTCTAAACACTTTACAACTTCCCTAGAACTCCATGACAACGCACACAAGCCGGCAAACGCCATAGCCGCGGCCAGAGCGAACCCAGTCAAGGCCCCGACGAGGACAAACGCAGCACATAGCAACAAAGGACTGAAGATCAGCAACAGAGGCGAGGTTACAAAAACGAGGGTTAGTGTTGCCAAGAAACTGAACCCCATGACTCCCAGTAACGGTCCACCAAGTGCTGCACCGGCCACCGTCGCAGAAACCATTTTGGTGGCGGTGGAGGTGTTGGATAAGTGGTGTCGGTTTTGATGATGATGACGACGACGAGTTTGAGTTTGAAACTCCATTGCTGGTTTGGTGATGAAAAAGTTGTATATAGGAAGTAAAAGAGAGGGAGACGTGTTGTTTAGATGAGAGCTGTGATGTACTGATGTTATGCACGTGGCATACTGTTTGCAGTGTGTTGATCAGTTGCTGAGACACGTAGTAGCTATTAGACTGGTCTTGGTTTCCCTGCATTTGATACATTGAGTAATGTTAGGGACACCGAAATTTTATACCAAATGTTTATATAGTAATTAGTCAATGCAATCATGCTAGAGTCTTGTATAAATAAATTATCGTCCAATATTTATAGACGTTGATCTATATTTAATAGACTTATATTCATATTATATAGACGGATGTCTATTTACTTCATCTAAAAAATTTTAAAAGAAAAATAATAGATGCCCGTCCATCTTAAATGGACGGGTGTCTACTTACTATAGAGAGACGTTCATATAAGATGGACGCCCGTCCAAAAAATTTTAAAAGCAACATAATGGGCATCCGTGATTATTGGACATTCGTTCACTTATAATGGACGTCCGTCCATGAGAAAATAACAATAGACTTATGTTCTTATACTTTGGATAGGAGTCCATTTACTATGGACTGACATTCACCTAGAATGAACGCCCGTCCATTGTTTAAAATTAAAAAATAAATAAATAAATAATGGACAGACGTCCATATTCAATGGACAGATAGCCATTTTAGATAGACGTCTGTCTATTGTTTAATTCAAAAAAATTTACACCAACATTTGAGTCTCAATCCAAAAAGTAAATGTCGTTATCTTCATTAAATTTTTGTCAATATTCAAAGTAATTGGGCAAGCTTCGTTAAATTTTTGTCTATATTCAAAGTAACTGGACAAGTGTCATAAGAATATAGTACTAACTCAATTAAGATTCACAATTAACGCATTAAATAAATTTAAAATTTGTTAATATTAAAATATGGATGTCCGTATGGATGGTCATTCTCATAAGAGGATGAGCGTCCATAAACAATTTAGACCAAATTTTTTTAGTTAAAACTATGAATGGACGTCCATTCTAGGTGGACGATTGTCCATATCAAATAGACGGGAGTCCATATTTGATATACGACCATTCATTCATAGAATATTTATTAACGTGATATAAGACTCATCTAATTTAGTAGACACGTCATTCGATGTAAAAATTCAATACAAAACGTAGTTACCCGTAACATTTTTCATTATTGTAGTGAGATAGTTCAACTGCTTTACTGAACCCTAAACCCTATTAATAGTATTAGTTTCACATGTCGGTAAATCCTGGAAGATCTGAGAAAGGTCAAGTAAAAGTTAGACCCTGATCCATGTTCATCACGTTGCCATCAACATACTAACTTTGACTTTTAACAATTTCCCAAGAAAGTATTCTCACCATAAAATTCTTCACTGGACCAAAATGAAGGCGGGATTTTCTAGTAGCTATTAGATTGGTCTTCGTTCCCCTGCATTTGATAAATAGTCATATGCAACATCGATAGAGATTGAATATTGTTTTTTTCTTTTATCGGGTATTTGAACCCGTACACACTTTGACTAATCTCTGAGTCTATTAAATATTTTACAAGCTTAATGAGTCAGAAAAACAATCTATTAAATACTCTACAAACCCAATGAATCAAGTAAGTCGTCTATGTGGTAGATGATTATTTGTAAGACTAAAACACAAGACCTCTCGACAATCTAATGTCTGGTCATCGACCACAAGCCAAATAGTTGGAGATTGAATATTGTTGTAGTGAGATAGTTTAACTATTGCATTCAACCCTAAACCCTATTAATTGTATTAGACAATTAGTTTCACATGTCACGAAATCCTGGAAGATATGAGAAACGTCAAGTAAAAGTTAGACCCTGAACCATGTTCATCATGTTGCCATCAACAGTACAAACTTTGACTTTTAACAATTTCCCCAGAAAGTATCCTCACCATGAAGTTCTTCACTAGACCAAAATGAAGGCAGGATTTTCTGTTACACCAAAATGACGGCAGGATTTTCTGTTACCTTTTATTGCAAGGGAAATGGGTGGTTGAAGCTATTACTTGGCTAAGTCATAGAGCCTCAAATGTCAATTACCATTCAAATTACAAAGAATAGGGATGAGTTTTCCCAGTACAAGAAACACAACAAAAGCTTTTTGCTTTTCAATAGTGCATCGGATTAAATTCCAATTTGAAAAATGGAGGTCAAAATATATTATGAGTATCCAATAATCAATGTTGTTGCTACTTATAAGTTCTGAACTTATAACTGAAGCTATCAGAATGATTTTGCGACTTGAGGGAGAGATTTAAGAAGAGACGCTGAAGGCCTTCGTACAGTGTGATTGAGCAAGATCATAAAGGTCAGAAGAGTCAAAGCTCCAGCCTGATGTGCAGAGCCGAGTGAAACAGGGACATATGAGAGAAGCGTTGAAATCCCTAAGGTCACCTGCAATGATTCCAACAACACATTTAACAAACAGAAATAAGCATGTCCTGGTTTAATTTAGAATAAAAAGTCTCTGCTTGTGAAATAATAGAATCACGAAGGCATTTGATAAACAAGTGTAAAGAGAGACTGAACAATCACCTGAAGAGCAGCCATGCCAAATGTGGTTCCAATCAAAGATTTGACAGCAGGATGTATATCCAGCTTTCTTGTTGACAACCATAAAGCACTAATTGCAAATAAGGAGGTTGTGGCAAGGATACGGTGGTCAAGCTGTACATATTAAAAATGAATAGTGTTGTTCATCATAATCAAAGTGGTAGTGATGAAAATTTTCATCTTATGTTCAGGGTGATCATCTACGAAATTTTCAATATCTAAAAAGCAAGTCTAGTATCTCAAAATTTACGATTATATAAACATGTATTAAAGTGATTTCTTGTATAAGCATATTGCAGTATTTAATAAAGGCACATTTCTTCTTTAAAGGCCGGCTTTGAACAATTTATGTAATAAATTGAGTTGACAGTTTCTCCAGGCAAAAAACTAAAGAAGATGACAAGCAGCACTAAAATGAATTTTTTTTCCTTCATGTAGATGTTTATGCGGCAAGTAGAGGTTTTAAGTGAGATACTCTTCCCTTTTTTTCCCCCTCCCAAATGTAATTTTAGTTCAATTCCCATTTCTGCCAAATCAACTCAGCCTCAGCAAATAGCAATTGATACAAATATCAACAAAGTCAAGAAATTCAATTGCTAAAAAATAATATGAAATCTTAGCAAAAAGAATTACCTGAACAGTAGATGTATTTTCAAAGAAGTTGCGAATAAGTGGCTTCATATCAAGCACGTCATCAGGAATCCATGTATCCCCCATCTTTGGAAAAGTATTAAAAGCATGGCCCTGGAAAATGATCACAGAAGCATAATTTTCAGTTGTTTCTAAGCAGGAAATTTATGCTATTTACTAGGTTCATAAAAAAGACCAGAAAAAAAAGACAACCGATTATAGTAACATACAGCATCATTTCCTGCAACAAAAGCTCCTGAGACAGCTGTGATGCCTACGATGATGCTCACAGGAAGGGCAAGTTTTTTCACTTTTGCTGCCCCATGAACCCAAGCAACTGATTCTGCAGGTGGTTCAGGCATAACAACAGAAAGAGCAGTCCAAAAGAGGCCACTGTAGATGACAAACGCAGAAGTAAGATGGGCTGCAAGACGGTAAGGGCTCACTCTAGGCTGAGAATATTCAGAGGGTGGCTCCTACAAAAGACAATATTCAAGGTTTAAAATACTTCTGAAAAACCAGAATGTAAACTTAAAAGGAAAAGAAATCGTAGGGTAGATAAAGGAAGAACAAATAGAACAGCTTCTCACCTCCAAACCACTTTTAACCATCCACCACCCAATTAGTCCCTGACCAGCACCAAGGGCAAAAAGAGTAGACAGTCTCAGTCCAAGTCGTAAGGTAATATATCCCTTACGAAGAAAATATGAAAATGGCAGAGCAAAAATGATACCCAATCCCCTTCCCCACATACGGTGCACATATTCCATCCAATAAATAAATTTGAAATCTTCAATACTCATCCCTTTGTTTACACTGCCAGAGGTCAAAAAACAAGCAACATCACTAAATTTTACACAGTAATTCCTCCAATCTACAATGTAGTAACTTCAACGGTGTCAAACTCATCCCATGGAACAAATGCAACAAACATATGATATATACCAAAGAAAACACAGCCAAAATTAAAATGCTTACAAAGGTATCTTGTTCAATGAGTAACTACAATGGATTATGTAACTTTAAAACATTTAGCAGTTCCTACAGGAGTTATAACAGAAACTAAATTTTAATTTCTAACCACAAGCTCGCAGAGAATTCAAATGCTTACAAAAATCCAAAATGTACTATACTTGACACTTACCGCTTATATTCAGGTGACTGCTTATATTTCTCAAACTCCTGCAACCATTCCTCATCTGATAGAGGAGGGAGGCCACCAGTGAATTTCCAGTCAGTCATTGAAAGACCAGATCGTGTTAGTCGAGTGATGCCACCAAGCACCACCATACTAAACACCCAAGCAGCAGAGCCAAAAAGCCATATCCCAACCATTTTCTGAGCTCGAGGACCTCCAGTTACAAGTAGCTTCAATCCCTCCTTGGCTTCAACGCCCACAGCTGCAGCAGTGGACATGCTCCTCGTAGATGGCACATAATTACCCTAAGACCAACAATATAATTTCCTTATAATCCCATTTTACATATTAACTCTACATCAAATCAACCAACTGATCATATAAAGCATGTAAATGAGCAACTTTTACAATGTCAATCTAGCCCTAAGATAACAGATGAACATTACTCCCTTAAAAATACCCACAAATTGGAAAGATGAAATCTTTTTAACATGATCAAAGAAACAAGGCAAAAATAGAGAAACCCAAAAAGCAAAATTTGAATCTTGGTACGAAAATGAAGAATGCAAAGGGAGAACCTTAAAGAGAGATCTGAAGCCATAAAGGGAACTCCTTGCAAGTGTAGATGATGATGGTGAAGAAGAGAGAGCAGCTCTAAACGAGCTCGTTTCTTTTAGGTTGGATACGATGGTATTTAGAGAAGCTTTGTTTCTCTTAAGAATTGATAAGATTCCTCTGCTTTGAAACATTATGATGATGACGACGAGGAAGACGATGGCCCTTCTCTGTTGATACTCGGGGTTTAGTGAGGTTTATTCAATTTGAGAAGAAGGTATTTCAGCGACATAAACATTAAACGAACAGCGCTTTACCTACCAATCATATCTTCAACATGTAAAACTGAAGTTTATGGTATTTAATTAAATAATTTGTATTTACTGAAATCATATAAATACATGAATATTGAATAAACAAGAATTAAATAAATCATCTCCGAAACAGGTAAGTGGATGATAAGATAAAGATTAAGTTCAATTTTCTTTGATTTGATTGTCAATAAAAAATATAAAGATTTATAATCGTTAACTTTAGAACCTTAAAAAATTAGTCATCAGATTGATTGTCAATAGAAATGATAAAATTTATCTCTTCGTTAACTTTAGAACCCTGTCTCCAAACATCCCCTATCAAAAAATTTTGCAATTGGGGTACGGATTTTCGGTTTAGGGTAGTATGCATCCAAGCAGGTGAGAAATCACCCGTTTAACCGAGTATGCTACCACATCAAAATTAATTGAAGCATATCAAATTAAAACAATTTCAACTGTAACCAACATTAAGATTTTATCCTTCCTTGAATAATGATTACAGTTGTTATTCTACAAACAACTACGAGGAACACTATGAACTTATGTGCTAAAGCCATTTCATGATGAAAGAACAGGAAGCTTGCAGAGAAACAAATGCTATCTTCGCTCTCCTTAATGTGTGTTTGTGTTTTAAGTCCTCATAGCTCAATGGTTATGTTCCAAGATACACATTCTCCTTTGGAATCTCAAAGAGAGAGTGACCAGACCACTTGTTCATCATACCAAACTGAACTTCCTCTGCATCGACCCTATTCTCTGTGGTCGCGACGATGAGTATGCTCCAAACAGGCCACATCCGCGAACTTTCATGCCAACTGTTGCACTTCCCTCGGATCATATTTCAACTCCTTAATGGCTCCACCGGAGTTGAAAATCTTGATTAGTCCAATGGGTGCGAATGTAGTTCCAGTCGACAATCCTTCACAGGAACCACCGTGAAAAATTCATATTCTCGCGACTGCAGTGTGATTGGCATTGATGCATTCTTTGGAAGATACACTACCTCTCCTGTAATTTGTTTGCAGCAGAACAAATTTATTAGGAAACTAACTGATTAGAATGTATCAAAGTAAAGAGTAAGCAAAAAATACCACCAAGATGGGAATATAAGACTGCATCGCCTGTCCATTCAGCACCAGCAACTGGGTAGATAATCAACATCTTTGCTCTAATATATCCTGATACAGTGCCAGGTTGTTCATCGTGGATAAGGTTCTTCTTTCCAACCCTACACATCCAGCCCTTGGCAGTTGAAGACCCCCATGACCCGGTGAAATCATTCAGGTTCCATATCTTTAAAAGACTGCAAGTTAAAGAGAAGTTGCATAAATATACTTCAGTGATGAACCAACTCATCCCAAAACCAGTAATTGTATATTTAATCCTTTATTTGTTACCTTTTCCATCTCTAGTAGGATCAGAGAAGAAGCCATCCTAGTCGGCTTCCTGGAAGTTTGGTCTCAATATGGAAACATCAGGAAGTACAAGTTCTTCAGTAGATTAAGTCATGTTGTCCAGGCTGTCACTGCAAACATAGATGTCAATAAGTAAACATTCATACGACTTAAGGCAAGCAAGAATCAGTATATAAATCCACATTCAGAAATGTACCTGACATAAATGGCACATCCTCCTACCGCACGAGAGCTCCATGGTATTCAGCCATTGGGTGTAGGCTCTGTCATAAGATCATTTCAAGATTATCATCCATAGACTAAACAAATCAAGCTTAAAACTCGAGGCAGTCCCACCAATAATCAAATCAAAATCAAAACTTGTTAGCTTACATGAAACATATCCCAATCGGGCTGCATAAATTCACCAGGAAAATTGTTGTAGGCCACGATGCAATGGAATTGTGTGAGATGCTGGATCTCTTGGAAAGAAATCATCTGATGCCCTTATAACAGCTGTTCGCTTGACACTGCATACATAAATTAGAGTTCATTATAAATCCTTTACCTTAATAATTTCGCCGAGAAACTAGTGCCATAAATATAACTTACCTGTACAAACCATCAGTGTTGTGACTCATACAAGAAATAATATCATTGTTGCGGAAGTTTCTGGCGATAGATGCCTCGAGTGCTTGATGGTTTTTCGAGCAAGTTTCACTCTTCCACCATGGCCTGCTCAAGGGTTTCAAGTATTCTGAACATCAACTTTGACACCATCAATTCCAGCTGATGCCAGATACGAGTGAAGTTCATTATAGAAATTGAAAACTTTTTGGATTCACAGGCCGAGCATTTTTGTGATGCTGTTCAAAGCGTCACAAGGCTCATTACACTGAACCCCGGGAGACGAAATAGGGTACGCATCTCGGATTCAAGTGTTCCATTTCGGTAACTCCGGGTCTAACACCTCCCCAGTAGCCTGTGATTGCTGCACACATAAACATACTTCAAATCATGTTATCTTTTTCAGAGACAATGTGGCGCAGTCCTAAGCTGGGTCCTACTATCTGACCCTCCTTGCCGTCTTTCTGAAATTTGTGATTCTCTTTATTTGTGTCAACCTGTTCGCGAAGTGAAGGCAAACAGCACAATTTTAAAGACTGTTAACTAATGAAATAGAAGTGATAATATTAACGATCCTAAATTTGTTTTTGGGCTTACTTGGCAGTGTTATCGTATGAATTCCAAACCAGCGGGATCCATTGCAAACGGATTGCCACCCATCGTCGATTATAACAAACTTTGGAGGAATTCCACTCTCAAGCTGCAAAAATCAATAGTTCCCAAATTAAATACGCTTGAACTACAATTTTAAGAAGCATCTGTGATCCATATCGGCAAGATCAATACCACTCTAGTCCTTGCTTACACCCTCTGAGGTGACATCGGTGTAGAAGGCGTCCAAGTGCACACCCAAACACAGTTCAAACTGTCTGGCATCTGAACACAAAGAACCATGATATTAAACACTATGCAAATGGATGATGCCAAAACTATAAATCTGAAACAGAATATATATTACCTCTTTCTCTCCGATGGGAAAAATGTTTGAAGGTGTCCTCAACAGTCTGTTATCAATCAAAACACCACTTTGTCAATATTTAATCCTCTGACACAATGCATAATTGTCAGTAAATTTCAAGAGTTAAAACCTACTTCACTGCATTTGTAATGACATCAAACGGGTCGGATCCGGCAGCCACAAAACCAAATGACTTCCGTCAAATCCATCAACAGCAGGATCCCTACAATACACAAGAAATTCCCTAAACTCAGAAACAAGAAAACAAAATGAGCTAACAATCAAAATCAAATTAAGATGAACGATCACGTAAATACCACTCTCCAAACAAATCTCCAACTCGTTTTGTTCATTCCCTTGAAGCACAGCCCTGAAATCTCCTTCAAGAATGGGCAGAACACGGTGTACAACGCCGAGTTTTGGTCTCCGATTTCAATCCATTGTCGAAGTGAGACCCCTCTCGTGCTTCCCACTCATAAAACTGAGTCTCAAACGGAATATCTGGCACAATTTCCCATTCTCTGAGTCATCCACCACATTTTGAACCGAAACGCACACATGAACGCAATCCCCTGCAAAACCATAAAGACTCATAAGTTCTGCATCAAAATTTGACCCTTTCCTCCATCACAAAATCCAAATTTAACACAAAACAATCAAACTTACCAAAAAAAAAAAAAAAAAAAAAAAAAAAAAAAAAAAACGTACTCAAGTTTCCCAACGGGGAAGACTCGGCGGCTGCCAATCTGATCAGAAACAACACCAATAAAGGCTCCATCGACCAATGCACCACCGGTGGCCTGAGTTACAACAATGTTTTCTTTAACATTTGTCAAAACAGAGCTCCCCTTTACCGTCAACCTCCCCTCGCTCACACTAATGCCAGCCCCCACAGTCATTTTGCCACCAAAAACACTGTAAACAAACACGCAATGCGTTGAGGGCAGCGAAGAGTGTCGAGGAATTGATTGAAATCTGAGGCCGGCCTGAGGGGGGTATTTATGGAGACGAAAATGAAGTCGAGAGTTAACAATTTCAGGAGTCGGAAATGCAGTAAATTGCAAAGAAGGGATTCCTCGTTTTGCGTGAATTAAATATCTAACAATATGGCGGGAATCAACTGATTATTTCGTTGTTAGTCTTTACTTATATAACTTTTTATCCTCAGTAATCTCGCATGTGAACTCACCTAACAAGTGACATGATTGAATCACGGCCGTCTGTGACTAGACTGGGCCCCTTCCAGTCATTTTTGTCGGCCACCAGCCTCCATATAAAGTTAACAAAGTTTGAAAAAAAATTCAGTAAAACGGACGCAGTTTAATCCCGATGCATTGCATAAAAGAGTACATCTGTACACGTGTTTTGTATGTTCGCTGATCTGGATTCCAGGTTTAGGGTTTAAGGTTAATAATTTTTTACGTGATAATTTATAATTAATCAATTAATAAATAAATCTCATTTAATTATATTGTATCTCATTTATTTATTTGTGAGTTAACTAATTATAAATTGTTATATTAAACGTAAATGGACATAATATTATTGATAATAAACAGTTTGACTAGTATAATGTGAACTTTTCAATTTTCATCAAATTTATTTATTGCAGGAGCATCATGTTTGATGTGTAGGCGAAATACTGGATTAAATCTCGAGAAAATATCTTCATTTTGAAGCTAAACAAAGCAAAGCGGCTTTCCAAAAATGCATGAAAAGCGTCCGATCATGCTGATCATCATTACCTGATAAAATCTGATGGTTCGAGATACGCAACAGCCACGTGAGCTCGGTTACATGACATCACAAAATGTGTGAATTGTGATGTGTGATTATCGCTTTTTTATTTGCGAAGCAGGCAAAGATATAATTAGTTACATTTTTACCCTTATCTATGGCTTACCAAACTTCTTTTATTAATTATCTCTGGATAGTTTGACGGTTCATTTGAAACTGTGTATTGCTCAAAAGATCATAAGTTTGAATTCTCATGACTACTAATAAAGGATAATGATTAGAGGTTCACCTGCTCATTAACTTCAAGACCCTGAAAGATTAATCAAAATACGCGTAAACTGATCTGAATATCCCTAAATACCACCAAAAAAAAAAAAAAATCGCATGTTAACTTTGCCATCTCGGTTTGAAAATTGCAAGTGCCACTATAGGGGTAAAAATGTAATTTGCATTTAAAAGATATGAAGACGTGGATGTGACATGGAAATGGATTAAAATAGGTGTAGCCAAGTCAGATTTTGCAAAGGAAACAGCTCAGATTATAGTTGGCAATTATATCATGTTAGTTTAAAGACAAAATCAATTGAAATTTAATATTTGATTAATGCATACAAACCAACTCATTAAATTCCAACCAAAACTTGTTCCACCATGCTTTATTTGATTGGGGTGTAATTTAATTAAATGCCATTTCAATAATTTATTATTGTTTAGTTTAATAATGTGAATGAATAGTTAATTTCAAGAATTTTTTTATTGAATTACACATTTATATGTCGACCAATAAGAATAAACAAACTTATACCAACTAAACAAATATCATTTATTTTTAGTTTGGCCATTTGTCACGGGTCTAGAGTTTTGATGAAAGTTCATGTGACACCCCAAATATCATACTTAAGAGAGGGTACACCTACACATATACCCTTGATCGGCTTGAGGTCTACTGATTTTATCATGTCATGGACTCATCAAGGAAATGGATCTGATGTAGTAATGAACAGTGATAAATAGTGTCATATGAATAGTGATAAATAGTGTCAACGATATCAGAATGCGACGAATTTTGGCGTGGTTCTCTGAAACAGTCTGATAAGTTAGGCTTGTGATATGAGTTTTGTCATTTTTTTAGCCTTTCGGAACCGTTTAGATGAGTTTTTAGGCCTTTTTTTATGTTTTTAGGGGTGTGTTTCCAAACTTCTAGAGTTTTTGGGTTCCTTGAACCTTTGAATGTTTTGGGACCTCTTTGATAGTTTGTTTAATGTTCTTTTTCTTTGTTTTTTGATTAGGGCAAACTATAAAAAGACTATTATAGCCATAATAGGACAGTTTTTTTTTATTATTTTTATTAATAAAAGTTCAAGAACCTTTTTGTGATTGCTTATTCAATCTAATATTCGAACTTGATACATTCAGTGGTGGTTTTTTCGTATCCATTATTTCTTAATTGTTCAGTCATCTTATTAGTTCTACATCATGTTCCAGCTCCCGACTAGTTTGTGTAGGGATAGTCTAATCTCTTCTTCATCATCGACTATAAAAAACGACTCTTGCACTTTCCTTTCACATAACATCTCTCTCATTAAGAGTTTTATGAAGAAGCATTGTCAATGTGTTGGGAGGGTTTGTTTTTTAGCTTCGCACAACTATTTTTCATGTAGAACGTATCTACTTGTTTAAGAAACTCAAAGCTTATACGAAATTTGTTCAAACTCTCTTTCATTAGCAGCCCACAAGTTCAATGAACTAGTTGCTACTTTGTGGATTCTTATAACGATCTCTATATTAATTACTTGTTCAAATGTAATACACTCTCTATGATTATGTAGGTCCAACTTAAAATTTTCTAGTTATAGGTAGATCATGGAAAGTGAAATTTGTTTATTGCCACATTCAACAACCTCATATTTGGATTTCAAACTATAGTCTAATGACAAATATTAAATAGATGATCTTATATCAAGCAAAATATTATCCGCTTCAGATCCATTGTTTTCACAGTTTTATTTTTAGTTTTTTTAACTCGAAAGATCTTTTATATATCATAGTAATCGGTTAATCTTAAATGACAAAATTTTAATTTCAATTTTTTTTTTCTTTTATCAAACAATTGTAAAATGTTATGTGTTTAGTGCTTGTTATTGTTTCTATTTAGTGATAGGTTTTATAAGAACCGGACGCTCCTATTTAGTCAAATACCTAGTGACAAACACATATGTTCTGCTCTTTACAGTATTTTTGAACAAGTTCCTGGATAACAAGTTTAAAGGTTTTCTCATTGATGATAGTGACGACTAATGACATAGTCTGTATTTTATGAAAAAAATTTATATGGATATATGATATCTATTTGAATACACAATTTTTTTATTTTTTATTTTTTTAAAGTGGTTTAACTCTTAATTAAACATAGAAATGGGGTTGTTCAACAATTAAGTAGGCAACCATTAAGCAGTAATAAGCACCACCCAAAGTACAAAAAGGCTTTAATTGGGCCAAACTTTAATGATAGGCCCATCTATTCAACTCTTCCCAAATCTTAGAAGTTGGAAAAGCCCAAAAGAATTTTCGAATGTCGTGAAGCCCAAAAAGAAAATGTGCAGCAAACTTCTAATTATAAGATCCTCAAGTTTTTTTTTTTTTGTTAATCGGGGGTGTCCGGACTAATTTATGCGTCCTTCAACTAATCTTCTAAACCTTAAAGTAAACGATCAGATAAATATCCTCAGTGGTCACCCTTATTAGTGTCTAGGAGGACTCAAATTCAGGAACCTATATTGAATTCCTCTGCTCCTTTGTGGTTATAAGAGCTTCAAGTTGCAAATGGCATAAAAAAAAAGCAATCCAATTAAGAATAAGAGATCTTGGTCCAGCAATAAATAATCCAACTTGAAGATACAAGAAGACAATTCATACCATAAGAGAACATGCGTAGCACAAATCAAGACAAGATCTATGAAAGATCAAAAGACTTTATGCGCCTCCCAAAACAAATGAATGTGAAGCCACGTACGTACATCCATTGCTTTATCCATTATCTTGAAAAAAGTTGCAGAGATTTAACCTAGTTTTGGGATCATATGAAACTCTAGAGAACAACAACATCATGTGGGTGCCAATGTGAATATGTAGAAAACACAGCCTGAGTTATTGCAGAGAAGAGTGCAGGCCATGATCAGTATGTGTGATTATAATAAGTTTCTTTTGGATAAAACTCAGAGATAATTAATTTCAGATACAATTGCAGAGGTTTAGCCAAATATCATGGAGATAAAAAAGTTTTCATTAATGTATTTGTGATAAGGAAATGAAAAGTTGTTGTCACATTCACATTGCTAGCGAAAGTAGTCTCTCGCGTGAAGTTTAAAAGTAAATTCGGGTGTGAACCCAAAACCGACAACATCTACTTGATTATAAGAGTCTATTAGATAAAAGAGTTTGTCATAGGCATCGATTTGCTCAATGATTCTTTATGGATACTATCAATCTAATATATGTTGAGCCATCATCTACAAGCTTAAGCTTTTAGGTGAGATGGTAACTTAAAATGATATTAGAATCTAAGATCTCAAGTTCGAATCATCTCACCTATAAGCTTAAGCTTTTAGTTGGGATCCCAACTTTACATCGTATCGGAATCCACACATTGATGTCAGAGGGCATATATTGGTCTAATACCCCTTACCGTTCAACAGACAAATTAACTTAACCAGTAACATATGGTGTGCTTCTCCATGCCCACAGTCTCTGCTACCTCATTTAATATTCAAGGCTGCGCCTAAATGTTTATCTGTCACGAATTCAAGGAATATTTCCATGTTCTTATCTCAAAACAATAATGCATTCAGCCATTGACCTTATCTATAGTTATTCTTAAACTTAGCTGTATCATAGTCCATTTGTCATTCTACAAAGTGCCAGCTTCTCAGCCGTCTTCAATTTTCGAATTTCTAAACGTTAACACAATTTTGGAGCAGTTGGGAAGGTTCTGTCATTACATTCAACTAAGAACTGTACGAGAATAATGTATAATATATAATAAACAACTACTTTGGTTTATCTAACTATATAGTTTAAACCTAATAGTCCCAACAGCAGTTGAGAAGCTATAACCGGTGTATCAAACGTTGTGATTTAATTTATTATTAATCTTTTACTATGGGATTTTGGCCCCTATCAAAAGTTAGGGTAAGTTTTAAGAATTGTCACTATGCATACTTGGAAGCTTGCATATGCAAAGTTTGGTTCAACTTTGTTTGAACCTTTAGTAGGTATTGATAGCCCAAAAAAACCTAACATTTTTAGATAGTGGGAAGCTTTGCTCATGAAAGATGATTCAAAACAAACATCTTTCTAAGTCTCCATTTTAACTCGATATATGGTAAATTTTACGTATAATAACTGTTTTTCCTGGTTGAGTAGGTGTTATTTGTTTTGAATATATATATATTAGGTTTGTTTTTTCAGTATTATGCAATTATTCTCGATAAAAAAAAAAAAAATTAATTATAAGTTTGTATAATAAGTAGATATTATGTGTTTTGAGTGTGGTACGTAATTGTTTTTTTTGCTCTTAGAGCATCTCTAAAGGACTCTTTATGTGATCCAAACTCTTTATTATAAAGAGTCTATCCATAAAAACAAGAGTGCAACGGACTCTTTATTTTTAAAATATAAATTAGAGAGTGAGTTTGACTCTCCTTATTTAGAGAATCAAATTTCACTCTCTATCCTGATTTTAATTAATAAACTACAAGTTCCTATGTATTTTATTTATTAATTCTCTCTTCCATTAAGTCTATTTCTTAAAAATAAAGAGCATCTTCATTAAATTTAAAGAATATATTGGATTTGAATAAAAACTGTGTTCTTTATATTTAAAAATTAATAAAGATGCTCTTTATTTATATAAAATATGTTCTTTAAAATAAATAGTACCATTGGAGATGCTCTTATATGCTTGTTTTTGGGTTTTATGCAACTCTTCTTCACCAGAAAGGTATAAATTTTGATTTTCACTTTACTGTTTTTCATCGAAAACTTATAAATTTTGGATAAAGACTGGTTTACAATCCAATCTTATAAATTTTCTCTCACAACTCCAACATGACAGCTCGCAATTTAACAGGTGAGACCCCTAGCGAGCAGGCATGACCCATTTACGAGCTGTTACGTCGGAGTTGTGAGAGAAAGTTGGTGAGATTGAATTATAAGTATAGTATTATCCATAAATTTTTGGTCTCACAAAACCATTCTTCATACATTTGATCTCATCATAATTATGAATTAAAAGAGTCAAAGTAGAATTTCAACCACAACAACCACATCAAAATGGAACCCACAAAGGCATAAATCAAAATAGCAATAATCTATCATAAGAAATGGAAGATGATAGTGAAATTTTGTATCTTATGTACTATATTGAAGCTGTGTGCTAGCTCTAGGGTTTGAAATGGAAAACCTGAAGCTGTAGTTCATAGTTCATATTTTGCATTCCAGCTGAGAATTATTATTATTGTGGGTGGTGGAAGTTTTGCTTGCTAGATAGGTAGCTGTAGGTGAGATATAAATTTCAATTGAAATTGACATCTTATAAATAAAAGGACAATCTAAATGTTATGTACATGTAATATTGAACATACGTGGAGTGCACCTCACACCACAACCCACCACCTTCCTCCTACCACAGTACCCATTTTGATTTTACTTACATCCAAAACCAAACAAC
>NW_022195199.1:0-91697 GCF_008641045.1 Pistacia vera | reverse complement strand
ATGCACAAGCATTCCCATTTTGCCCTTACTCTTCCTTGGGAATTCCATCTATATCCTTTGATTCATTACAAACACACCCCCATATCAACATATTCTCCATGAAAATTCCTTACATATTACTCCCCACTTTTCCTACTAATTAGGGGTAGAATGGTCAAATTGCCCTTAGGGAAGAAAATATCTAAAACTTAACAAACATTTGGGTCGGCCTGTCGCCGCGGCGAAGAATATTATGTCGCCGTTGCGAAACTGTCCAGCAGTTTCCCGTGGCTTCAACACCTTTTCGCCGCGGCGAAGATTCTTCTTCGCCCCGGCGAAGCCTGGAACACTGAACTTCTTCTATTCCAACCAATTTCAGGGCAAGTATTCAACATATCACTCAATCAAAGGTCAACCAAACAATAATACTAATAAATCAACTCAAATAAGAGCAAAAGAAGAAACATTAGCTACGTACCTCAAGTGGGGCGTTACATATAATAAGATGCACGCTTGAACTATAATTAAGATACATCGATATATAAAATTTAAGCCTCATTAATATACAAATCAGAAAATAATCCTTTACAAATTTTTGGGTGTTATAATGCAAGATTCTTCCTCTCATTAATTTTGACATGACAGAATTTTATGATTTAGGACTACTTAAAAGAAGTTTTATCATGCATAAAGGACTGGACATATTAGACAAACTCAGGGACCATATTGCCTATATCTATTAATTTTTTCCTAAAGTTTCTTGCTCAAAATTTATAATATTGTTTATACCAAAAATTTATCTCTTGCTTAACTGTAATGCCTCATTCTTTGAACAGTGTTCCTAAGGAATTGGTTTTGGTACAGGGTGGAAAGTGTAAGAATTCAAAGCCTTGGTGGGAGTAAAGTGTCACAATTGAAACGATGGAGGGCCGAATAAATTTGGCAGAGTTAGTATAAAGGTGGGTTGTTCACCCCAAATGGAAAAGAATCGAGAAGGAGAGAAGGAAAAGAGAGAAAAGAGAAGAAGAGAAGAGGAAGAGAAAGAAGAAAAGAAATAAGAGAGAAAGTGATTTTGAGCGAAGGTAAGTGTATACCATGCTTGTATTCATCCTAAACTCTAGCTTTCTTCCAATTTCTTTGTTTATGGTTAGGGAAAACCTTAATTTTGGCATGTTGAATGTGGGTGTATTGTATATGTGTAACACCCACATGGAGGTACGTAATTTAATTTATGCTTTTATACCTTTAGTTGATTTTTGTTAAAGATATTTTGAGAAAAATGTAAAAAAAAAAAATCCCTTAAATATAGATAGATGCCTTTATTCATAATAAACATGATTACAAAGAGTCAATTTACAAAATATATGACTCTAGGGCACCTACTCTAACATCTTTCATATATGGGCGAGTCTCCTCCTATAGATGTGCTCTTGTTCTTCTTACAATAATGACATTGTCCCTAATCTGTTTCCTCAGCTCCTATTGATACTCTTTCTGTTTCAGATTCCTCCTATGTCACGTTTTACCTCCTGATGATCAGTTTCCCATTTCCATTTGTAAATGTATGCGGTCCACTCGTAACCTTTATCTGATCTATTTTCCTTAGTTGTCATCAATTATCTTCACCATATTTTGCTTTTGTGTCCACAATTTCATCTGTTTCTATCCTTCCATGTTTCATGGGCACTGATTGATCCTAGAACATCAGACAATGATTGAAGAGATGACTACTTTGCATAATAATAACACTTGGGAATTGGTTACTTTGCCTCTACAATCGACTGTTGGTTGTCACTGAATTTATACTGTCAAAGTTGGTCCATATGGAAAGGTTGATCGAGTAAAGGCTCGTTTGATAGCAAAAAGGTACATTCAGATTTATGTGTTGGATTATTATGACACATTTTCCCCTATGGCAAAGATGTCTTCTGTCTACTTGTTGTTATCTATGGCTTCTATTCGATTGTGGCCTCCGTTCCAATTGGACATTAAGAATTCATTTTTTCATGTTGAGCTTCAAGAAGAAATCTATATGGAGCAACCGCCGGCTTTATTGCTTAGAGAGTTTGCCTCAGTATGCATACTTCGTTGTTCATTAATGGCTTGAAACAGTCTCCTTGTTCCTGGTTTGGATGCTTCAATATTGTCATCAAAGAGTTTGGTATGATATAGTATGAGTCTAATCATTCAGTTAATAAACATGCATCACCAAAGCTAGAAGACATCGAAGACTAGTTGGTAAGCTTAATTACTCACATCACACAATCTGATATCTTTGTGAGAGCCCCATCATCTTGGACCATGGGCTATCCCAGTCTTAGCCTACTGTGGCCTTATGGGCTTTCCACATGCGTCCCCTCGTCTTGGGCCTCACTTACTTGGATATCCCCACCCTTGGAAGTGGGTTTCTTTCCCTTCCCCCCTCTCGAACACAAGACCTCTAAGCTAAGTACTTGTGACAAAAGAGGCACTTGTCAATAGACCTAAGATAACCAGCTCAACGAGGCCATTTTTCCAACAAGCTCTGGACATCTTTGATGCATGAAGGTGAAGGTATATTTAAATACTCGAATCTAATCAAGGTTGTCTTCTATACTGCGCTGAGTTACCATGTACCCAAGGAACTTATCGGAGGAGATGTCGAATAGCATTTTGCAGGTTGAGCTTCATGTTATACTTCCTCAGGACTATGAAGGCTTGATTAAGGTGATCAAGTTGTTGCTTGACTATAGGGACTTTAGTAGCATATCGTTGATGTATACTTCCATTGTGTCCCCCAATTGTTCACGAACATCTTGTTGATGAACCGTTGATAGGTGGCCTCGACATTCTTGAGGCCGAATGGCATCACTTTGTAGTAGAGATTGTTGGTTTGCGAATTAATTTACGTAGCATATAATAAAATTATTTGATCCATAATCTTGAACCCAGCTCTTTATATCGTTTACATCGTTCATATGTATAATTATATTAAAATATAAAAATAATCACATACTAGCATTTGGAGGCTCCTTCAATTGATTTTGATTACATCGAGTTCACTCCAAAAGGAATGCATGAGCGGTATCCACATGAAGATAGACGACAATCACCATAAGTATATGTGCTAACTAACAAATCGGTTTAGGAACAAGAATGCAGAATTTCTCTTCTCCGACAATAGCTCCAGTTTATAGAGAGAGAAGAGAAAGGGCGGCTAGGTTTTTTTTTTTTTTTTTTTTTTAATTGAATGAATAAAATGTTTTAATTTTAGTTGCACTTAATATATGCACTAATTAAAACCCTAATCTGAATGTGAGTAGCTATCAACTTATTCCATAATTAGATTAGCATTATTCCATTACAAAAAACAAGGTAATTCTAGTATTGGTAGTTTAATTTGAATTTGAATTTATATTAATTCATTAATATTAAATAATAATATAACATTTAATATCCATATATTTTTTTTTTTATTCACACACACACACACTATTTAAATACACAATCTCACTTATTTTAATTTCCATATAATTAAATAATGTAATGACTTCAGCAAATCTAATTGCACTGTGAGATTACCAAAATACCTTTCATCTTAAAAATTAAAGTGCCCTTCTCACTTACTTATCCTTTATTTGTCTTCTATGTGTGTGATTTGAAGGCTCCTCATATCGGTAATGAGTAGTACTGCGATTGACACTCAATCAATCATCTCACAAAAACAGACTAAGATTAACCTCTAGCAAGGCATCATGGCCACCCAATAGATTCGAATTTAGCGAAACAAGTACCTATCATCATATGGTTATCATGCAATCAAATCCTTTCATCATTCATTACTCATCAAGGCTGAGGTACAGAAGTAGAGTCAACCTTATTGTATCCTTAATCTCTTTGTATTTGGTTATTAAACCAATGACCATAATAGATTGGATTGAGCTACAACTCAATCCCATTGTGGCTACAGATTTAGTGTTGTTGCCATTTTCAGATTGCTTAGTGAGATAATTTTTCCTATACTCAAGAGTGATGAATCATTTGTTGATCCACCATAGTCTTGATACACCTTTCGATGTAGCCAACCACTACCATTCTGATCATCCTGAATAGAACTAGTTAGACTATGTCAACCCACCAATTGGTGCACAAGGTGCTCCAGTGATCTCAAGTCTAAGGATCACATGCACCACCTCAGTTAGAGGAATTATTCCTCAAACTTGAGGTTATCATCTATGTGGATCCTCTAGTGGATTTGTCTAGTGAACTTGCCTATGGCAAGCCCCCATGAGTTGCCCCAAGTTGTAGTAAACAACCTTGACAAGTGAGATCAGTCACTGCCTTTCGACAGGGTCATTTAACACTATGATAGTCTTACCGTATTATCTATGTCTTTAGTCAAAATATTAGGGCTATGGATATTTCTAGAATGGCCACCATATGTGATCATAAGGTCCTCCCGATCAAGATTTGAAACACTCGATACCCTCATCACAGTTCTCCATTCTAAGACATACATCACAAATATAAAAATGCGAATTACATGATGTAGAAAAATGTCTTTATTGATTAAAAACATTCTTACAAAGATTGATATTACACCAATGGATTGGCTTTAGGCCCCTACTATAACATAGATGCCTCTCTTATGATAAGGATGTCTTCTCTTGGTCGTCTGGATGCATGAAGATTAAGTTATAGCCTGTGAAGGCGTCCATGAAATGAGCACCTCATGATCGATGGTGGCATTGACCAACATGTCTATGTGAGGGAAATAAGAGTCCTTAGGGCAAGCTATGTTTAAGTCGGTGAAGTCTATGCATACTTGCCACTTCCCATTCTTCTTGTTACTATCACCCAGTTGGCGAGCCTGTTAGGGTATTTCACCTCCCGGCCTAACCCATTACTTAGTAGTTTCAACCCCTTATTGATGATTCGTTTCACTCAGAGGTAAGCTTCCTTCTTTTTTACTTGATTAAGGGGATAGTCTGGGTCGACTTGCAATGGTGATGATTATTTAGGGCTGATCCCTATCATGTCTGAGTGGGACCAGTTAAGCAGTCATGGTTTTGTTTGAGGAAGTAGATGGTGCACTCTCTTATCCATTTCTTAGCAGGAAGCCAATTGGGTCTTCCTGTCAAAGTGATCAAGTGGATTTAGACCTCTCCAACTTTTCTGTGGCTAGTTGTGTAGGGTTTTAATCGAATAAAGTGGAATATCACAAAAATTCACTATGCATAATGTGCATATTCTGATATGAATACTACTGTGCTTTGCATGATAGTTTATATTATATAATATTCTTTTCTATTTTAATCATTTTTGCGTTATGGTTTGACTTGACAACTGTCTATTTCCTTTTAAACATACAAGTTAACTTAATTATTATTTTTTATGTGATTTTCTTGTGACAGAGGCCCAAATTCTTAAGGCCAAATGGAAAATGTACAAGCAATAATATAGATACTCTAAGGTTCAAAATATGGAACTGGCCATTCTTTTAATAAGGTGATTCTTCTTGTTCAATATCTGCTTGCAAATTCATTCACTATTTTTTACCAACTATAATTTGAAATACTTGGAGTTACTGCAATTTGATTGAAGAATATCGAGTATTCTCTCTCCTTTTCTTTGGTTTAGTGACTCCAGTCATCTTCTTCCTCAATGTAACACCCACATCAAGGTACGTAATTTATTTATGCCCTAATACCCTTAGTTGGATTTCTTTGAAGTTACCTTAGACAAATGTGAAGAAAATTCCTTAAAAGTTCATTAGGGGTAAAGGTTCTTTCACTCCTAATTTGATGAAAAAGTGGGAAGTGAAAGGAAGCAAATAATGTGAGAAGATAATAAAAATGAGGGTATTTTGGTAATTGACTAAGGACATAGATAGAATTTCATAGAGAGTGCAAGGGCAAAATGGGATACATGCATATATTATTGATAAAGTTTCATTTGAAGAAACCCTAACCAAATGCAGCCCTTGTTCAACCACCTTTACCCATTTTCTCTCAATTTTCTTCATAAATTTCAAAGGAAAATCATAGGATTTGGTTTGGATTTTTTGAGATTTTCAATCCTAAAGCATCCTAAGGTAAGATTGTAGCAAAAGGGTGTGATTAAACTTTAAAGTTTTAAATTCTTATGTTTTATATAATCTAGCAAGAGGAAAGAGATTTTAGCAAAAGGAAGTGATCTCACACATTCAAGGTAAGTAAACCTAATTTAAACCTTATTTGAGCAGAGACTTGGGTTGAATAAATTTTTGCATGTTTGTTGTATGGTATGACAGAATTATATGCTGTTTTTGATGTTAATGATGCATAATTTCCAGCCATGAGAAGTAGTATATGGTATGTTGGATGTGGTGAAGTTAGACGAATTTATGTTGAAAATTTTAAAGTGTGAGAATTGTTGAACTGGCCAGGTTTGATACCAAAGTCACCGAGTTTTTGGCTCCATTTTGGTGGAATTGAGATATGTGGAAATGTAGCCAACATGGTAGTTGCATGTGCATATGAAGTGTTTGATGAAAATCCAAAGAGAAAATGCATGCATGAGTTGGCTAAACCCTATGAAAAAGGGTTAGAAAGGCAAGAATTGAACTAGGAAGATTATGTTTGCTTAACCAGTGTAAATGTTAATATTCAAGAGTGCATATTGTTATGCCAAAATTTAATATCACTTGGTCATGTTGTTCGAGAGAGAATGGCCCTTATGTTTGTTTCTAGTTACTTGAACCTTTCCTACTTTTCAAATAGCACATGAAAGTGTTAGAAAGGAATTGCAAGTTGAAGTGTTTTTGATATGGCATTTGAGATAGTAGAGAATAGTAGATAATGTCATGACATACCATTGTGCCATAATGATTTGCAGTTTGTATATGTGAATTTGGAAAACATATTAAAGATGGGCTTGATCATGCATTTTTGTGCACAGATATAATATGTATAGCCTGATTTGTAAATGAGAATATGAAAGAATATGTTAGCAAAGATGAGAAGAAAGAAAAGAAATGGCTAGTAATTTTCTTTTGCTAACACCAAGTATGTATATTTCTCATTTCTAAAGAATGCAAGTGTTAATTTCCATAGCTTGGAAATTCATGTTGAAATGTGTATGCTTTCTTTCTCGCTAGTATACCAGTAAATAATCACTCAAACTCATTAAAAATATATAAGAAAATACACCATATATATCCGAGTAATAGTATGGGCCCATATTAATTTTTCTTTATATACAATATTTACAAAATGTTCTCAAAAATAGCAACTTGACAGTGTAGCCTGACCCTTCCACTGGTGTATGTTCCGAGCGACCGCAACTCCCCTATTACCTGCAAAACATAAAAATAACGGATGAGTACTAATGGCTCAGTAAGTAAACCCACTATGCTACCCTTCTCTCTCTCGTTGCTAAACTTCCAAATTTTCTTTCCTTACATCACATTTCCCGATTATTCTCTATCTTTCCCTGTTCTTCTCTCTCTTCTTTCTCTATTCTTTCTTCTGTTTGCCTCTGTTTTCTAATTTTTTCACTACCCATGAAATGACATGGTATTATGCATATTCATGATGCAGAGTGCACAAATGTATAAATTAGCATTTTCTTTTCTATTTTCTCTATTCTGTTTTCTTTTTCTTTTTCTTATTTTTTTCTTTCTTTTCATGTCTTTCTTTCTATTCTTTCTTTCTATTCTTTCCGATCGGACTGGTTGAGGCATGAATTGGAGCCTTCGCCGTGTGAGTGAGTTCTCTAATTCTGGGTATAGTCCTCATCCACATACACTTCTAACTATGTACATTTCTTCCTTCTAATTTTGAGGCTGCTCACTAAAGGCGCGTGTATGTGGGTACTAGTCACTCACGGCTCCCCATCCAACAACCTTCTCTTCTTTTATTCTTTTTTTACACTTCTTTAAGAAAAATTCAATTTGAATATCTTTAACTTCATTTCTTTCTATTTCTCTTTACCATATTTTAGGGCACTTTATGCTCTATGATATGATGCATGTAGATGGTTTCATGCTTTAATTCTTTCTAACTTCACATATTTAAATGACATATGCATTATGAAATGCAACATGTCCTCTCTACCATCTACAAACACACCCAAGGTAACACTAATCAACTCATACATACACTTCACTTGGCATTTCATCAAACAATTCATGTGCACAAATCAACACTAATTTCGCTACACTTTTATCTCTATTTAGGCCACCAAATTTGGAATACAACTCCACAATTAACACCAAATCGCCCAAAATACACACTTCAAAATTTTCACTTCAATTCTTCCAAATCTCATCCAACATCATTAAATAACAACTACACCAACACAATTTCTCATAGATAGGTTCAATCATATTCACACCAAATCCATCAATCTACATATAACACATATATATGCATAAAAAAGTTCTCTACAACATAACTTAAATCATACTTAGAGTAGCATTTACTACCTTTGATAAAGCAAATCAACCCTTTAAATCTCCGTTGATCAAACTCTCTTCCTCTTAAATTCTATGACATAACACATCAAAACAACACTTGAAAACTAAAATTCACTTCTTAGTGTAAGGATCTTACTATAGAGCTTAAGATTGAAAATCCACTCCAAACACCAAAAACCTTGAATTTCCTTGAAGAGAATTGAAGAATTTGAGAGAATATGGAGGGAAAGTGGCTGCAAATGGGTAAAGTGGCTAGGGTTTGACTCTTCAATTTGTATAACATAAAAATTATATATAGTTTCCATTTTGCCCTTGCCCTTTCTTTAAAATTCCATCTATGTCCCTTAATTACCATAATGCCCTCATTTTGTTGCATTCTCCATAAATTCTATCTCTTTTCACTCCCCACAATTCCAACTAATTTTGAGTGAAAAGACCATTTTACCCTTAATGCAAGTTTAAGGCATTTTCTTCACATTTTCCTTAAAATAACCTTAGCAAATCAACTAAAGCCATAGAACATAAATTATTACGTACCTCCATGTGGGCGTTATATTCTCCCCCTCTTATAAGAATTTCGTCCTCGAAATTCAAACAAACAACTCCGGTAACAGTTCTGCATGTCTTGCTCCACCTCCCATGTAGCTTCTTCAACTTTATGATTTCTCCAGAGGACTTTCACTAAAGATACTCTTGTTTCGGAGCTCTTTAATCTTTCGTCCAATATCTAAACTGGACGCTCCTCATACACAGATTTTCATCTAGTCCACATCATCTCACTTATATATGGAAGGGATCACTTACATATTTTCGAGCATCAGACATGAAATTATGTATACTCGTTCCATGTTAGGTGGTAGAGCCAACCTATAGGCTACCTTTCCCACTCGTTGTAATACTGCAAATGACCAATGTATCTCGGTGCTAACTTTCCCTTGCTACCGAACACATCACCCGTTTGTAGGGGCAACTCTTAGAAACACTTTATCACCCACTCGAATTCAACATCTTTCGTCTCAAGTCTACACAACTTTCTGCCTGTCTTGGGCTGTTTCATTCTACTTCTGATTAACTTGACATCTTCTATCATTTTTTGAGTTAGTTTTGGCCCTAAAGTGGTATTCAACTCATCTTTCTCGCCTATCTCATCCCAATGTAGTGGAGATCTACAACGTCTACCATACAAAGCCTTGTAAGGAGCCATCTTAATTGATACTGATAGCATTATCATAAGCAACTCTACCAAAGGTAACATCTCATGCCA
Organism: Pistacia vera; assembly: GCF_008641045.1. Lineage (NCBI taxonomy): Eukaryota > Viridiplantae > Streptophyta > Magnoliopsida > Sapindales > Anacardiaceae > Pistacia > Pistacia vera. Next base: position 82,017 of record NW_022195199.1, on the reverse strand, counting down.
GGACCATTCTGTAATCCATGCAACAAGTCCAACATATCCTTAATTATCTGATTCGTTCTCTCTGTTTGGCCATCTGTTTAGGATGATAGGCAGTACTAAAGCCAATCTGGTAACCAATTTCTCTGAAACTAATCCAGAAAGCTGAGACAAATCTGGAATCTCTATTTGATACTATTGTTTGGGTACTCCATGTAGTCTCACTATCTCTTAATGTAAATCTGGTCAATTGATCCGAAGTAGTGTTTTTCCTTTACTGGAAGAAAATGGGCTGATTTGGTCAATCTGTCTACTATCACCCATATAACATTAACCCTTTTGCACTCTAGGGAGACCTGTAATAAATCGAATACCTCTCCCATTTCCATCAGGTCTCAGGAATACTAAGTGCGCGAAGCAACCCTGATGGCTTTTTGTGTTCTGTCTTTCACTTTTTGACAAACCAGGCACTTAGCTACAAAATCTCCAATATCCTTCTTCATACCTGGCCACCAATACATTTCTTTAAGTCTTGATACATCTTGGTTGCTCCAGGATAGCAGTGTATGGTGTGTCATGACCTCTGTACGAAGATTCTCTTCTTTAACTCATCATCTTGAGGAATGTAAAAACGAATCTAAAACGAAGGACACCATCAACAGATGGAACTCGGTATCTTACCTCAAGCACTTGTTGACTTATTTTCTGACACCACTCATCAGTAGCTTGCTTTTCTCTGATTTCTTCCAATAAGTAGACTGAACTTCTAACCTGGCAACGTGGTCGTTTTGTTTTCTTTTTCGGTTTTTAGTGGGGCGTTCATCTCCAATCTGTTCTTGCATTTTCATAATTCTTTCTTTTCTTTGTTGTGAGTCGGAAAGTAAGTTTTTCCTACTAAGGCATCGTTACTACATGCTTTCCAGTTATACTTATTTCACGTCTATCTTTAACCAACTCTTCATGGTCTTTTCTATCTATGAATTAATGCAAGTTTAGGCATTTTCTCACATTTTCCTTAAAATATCTTAGCAAACAACTAAAGGCATAGACATAAATTAAATTACGTACCTACATGTAGGCGTTACAAAATGTGCATAGTATCTCTTTCACAGCATGCTATGTTATAAGGTTTTTGCAATGGGGAACCTGTGGTGCAGAGATGCCCACATACACGCCACCACAGCAAGCGGCATCACCAGAGAGATACAATATTGTACATTTTGGTGAGTTGTGTATTGTTGAGGACTGCACACACAGAGCATACTTACAGTGCACGCCGCACAGTAGAGAGATATAGTATTTGTATAGTCCGTGAGCAGTGATGAGATACCCACTCACATGGCTAGGGTTCCAAATCCATGCTCACCTTCTATTACAACCCAAAAAAAAAGCAAAGAAAGAGGAAGAAAAGAAAGGATACATCATAAGAGAAACAAAACAAAAGGAAAAGAAAGTTCTTTTCTCAGGAAGTTTATTATTCTGCATATGTATTATGCTACTTACTAGATTCAGTATTTCTAGTGCTCATGATGTACAGTTTTATTCATTGTCTTTGCACTTGGTAAGTATCAAATCAGAGTATCAGAGAAGAATGCAGAATATTAGAAAAGATGAAAAATATTATCAGGTATAAAGTGAAAAGAAATCAAACATGAGTAACGGAGGAAACACAGTAGTGCAGTTTGGTTTACTTAATGAGCATTAGTGCTCACGCTGTTATTTTACTATTTTACAGGTACTAGATATTCGACGCCGGGTGGTGACGTCAGAATGAAGGAGTTTGGCAACACTGTCAAGATTACCTTGTGCTTACAAGTATATCAGTATTTGTGCATTATTTAATGAATAAAATGAATTTTCGGATTTTACATTATGTATATGTTTATAAAAGTTGTTTAGGGATTTTATCATATATTCTCAAAGAATTACTTGGCTATACAGTATATTACACTCAAATTTGACAATGTAGCAACTCTAAAGAGTCCCATCTTCTAAATCTGTTAATTTTTATAGCAATTTAAAACAGCAGAAAATCCCTGTATAGTAAAAAGTGTGTCTAAGCCTCATCATCGTTGAGTTGCGGCTTTCTGAGACCACTTTTTTTCAAGAGCATTAAGTATTCAGGAGTTCTTGCTTCTGATAGATGGCTAAATTCAGGATAGAGCTTTGTGGTACTTGGGTTGTTGCATGCACGAGAATACAACAATAATTTCAGTGGTTTGGCCAAGATTACTTATATTTTAGAGGGGAGAGGGAAATCAAATCCACTATAAATGAAATCATCCACTCATCTTTTCATTTGCAATTTAACCCTAAATGAATAGACAATAGCCTTATCGTGTATATATTGCGATGTTACTCTTGAGTTCATCTAGGTCTTCATGAAAAAGGTTGGCTTTTTTAATGATATCAGTATAAACTACAAGAACTTGATTGACACACTATTGAGTTTTATACCCTTGATTCATCAACTTTCTACTTATATGGCATGGGGCTGATGAAATTTCTCTTCTAATCTAAAGCCCAAAGAACCTTATTTTCTGAATTCCATGAAGCTAGCTACAAACCTAGAACTGGTCCATGCTTTCTTTCAGGCGATTTCTTCTCCCTGACCATCAACATAAGATTAAACATGCCTATTTAAAGCATCAAACAGGAGAATTCTACGGCCGAGAAGCTATATATGCTCTAATGACATAAAAGCTCGCAAACCGTGAATGAGAATCAGACTTAACACCGCACTCTAGATTTTTTCTCTTGAGTTCTCAGAGAAGACTCTTATATCCTATGTTGACACGCTTATAGGCTGTGGATTTATATAAGCCATTGTCTAACTTCATATTTTAGTAATGATGTATTACCTCGCTTACTTGATATTTTGACTTTTTTTTTTTCGCATGTACTAAAAATTGATATGATGTTAAAGATTATGTGAGGTTAATCATCTGTATTTCTGCAGGCCACGGCGAATCTGGTACCTCTCAATTCAGAGAGGGTGGCTGTTAAATTTGACTATTTCAAAATTGGCTGTCCGGAATGTATATTTCCTAGCCTGGTATGTGATATCACAAATACACATTACCAATATCTCATAGCACTTTTGCGATTATAAATTTAGTATCATTACTAATTGCCATCTTCGACTAAGCATAATTTTTGATTAGATGAATTTAGTCACAAATGATTGAATCCCAATAGTCATATGTATGAAATTGATCTGTCTAGCCAGGTCCAATGAAAGTATTAAACTATGTTACAAAACAGTCTGCAATAACAAAATTTAGTTGATAAGCACTCAGTGATTTATCCCTTCGCTCTGATTGTCAAATGGTGTCTTCCTTGACCAGGGGAACCACCGATTAGAAATAATCACTGGATTCACAGATTTCCCTGACTAAAGAGAAGAAACATTACACAACTTTCAAAAATAAAATTACATTTTACATTATTGAAAAGAAACCTTGAGTTACATTCGAGCGGAGTGAGATAAGAGAAAGAAGTTACATTGGAGGTTCAGAGAAAGGCAGGGCACGCAGGCCCTATTTTAAATTACATAACCCAAAACAATTAAACTAGCTTCATAGGCTTATGCACCAAGCACCATGCATATTCAAAAACAAGAATCATGCATAACAATCAAAACTTAATTTTGATTAGGTCGGTAAACTACAAGTTATCCCTTAAATTTTGGTAGTGTTGCATTTAAGTCCAACAAGTTTAAAATTTTCATTTTAGGCCCTTGTTATCCAGCCTCACTCAATTTGGGCCTCCATAATTTTTCTAACATGCAGCAACATTTTTTGAGAAAATTATGGATTAAAAAATATCACACAACAATGCGACCACGACCCAAAATCCAGCTCATTGCATCTTTACGTAGGTTGCCCCAAAAAAAATCTAGATTTGGTACACTTTTAAACGCACCAAATCAAGCCCTTGGTTGAAAAACCAAGTGCCAATCGAGAGGACAATAGCGTGCAGCAGTAGCCTTTGTGCTCTCGCACAAGGCTGCTGATGTGCCGTTTGCAGCAACACAACCCAAGGCCATATGCTGGAGCATGTGGCCAACACTGTAGTACTGATATTGCATGTTGTCGCTACTGCTTCTTGTTGTTGCCGTGCGTGGCAACACACAGCAACAACACGCCACCCTACAAGGCGACATCCTCTTCTGATTGAAATCAAGTTTTATTTGATTTCGATCCCCTAAAAACAAATGCAAAAAAATCAGATTAGCAACACATCAACTGTAGCAGATTTTTAACACGAAAAATAAGTTTTTACACATCATGCAATAACATAATCGATATATATCTAATTCGTCACATCCAAACATGTATTAAATGATGTAAATACGTAACCTGACTTTGATACCCTTGTAGGTTTTTGGATCGTTTATGCAGCAAAAATATAAAAAAAAAATTGATCACAAAAACCATGAGACCAATGATCCAATTACAATCTACATCAATTTAATACAAGAAATATTTAAATCAAGTTAAATGTCCTACCAATGTTTGAAGGCTCCTCTGATTGATGTGATTTGTTCCCACTATAAGTTAGGAATGAACTCCAGTATCCACACGAAGACAGGACAAAGGTCGTCGAGGAACTATTAGGCTAGGTAATTCACTCAACCAAAAGGATGAAATATGTAGAAGTTTTCTTAGGAAGAAAAATTCTTTCTCACAAAAGGTGTTCACATTTTGGGAGAGAAAGAGAGAGGGTGGCTAGGGCTTTTTTTAATATAATGAATTATTTCATTTTAATTTTAGTTGCACCAAACATGGCATTTTTCAATTCAAATTAAAAAAACATAAAATTGAATTCACGTTATCAATATTAATATTGGATAATATCCATTATATTTAAATATATAAATATATATAATTAATATATATAGTTAAACTAAATATTTAAATATATACAATCTCACTAATTTGATTTCCTCATGAAATTAAATTTAGGCAACAACCTTAGTAAATTTAATTACACTATGAGATTACCAAAATGTCCTTTCATCGTAAAAGAAGAAAATGCCCTTTCATCATAAATGACAAAAATACCCTTGTCACGAATTTTATTCTTAATCTGTCTTCTATGTGTGCGACCCGAAGGCTCCTTATCATATCGATAATGAATCATATCGTGATTGACAATCAATCAATCGTCCCACAGACACAGACACAGACAAAGATTGGCCTCCAGCTAGGCATCATGGCCACCCGATAGCTTCAGATTCAGCGAAACTAGTACTTATCAATGTTATGATTACTGTGCAATTCAATCCTTTCATCATCTACTATCTCATCAAGGCTGAGTCATAGAAGTAGTGTCAACCTCAAATATCCTTGATATCTTGATATTTGGTTAATGGACCAATGACCAAAATAGATTGGATTGAGCTACAACTATATACCATTGTGGCTACAGATTTAATGTCATTGTCATTTACCGAATTACTCAGTGAGATAATTTCTCCCATACCCTAGAGTGATAAATCCTCTGTCGATCCACCATAGTCTCGATACACTCCTTGATGTAGCCAATCACGACCGTATTGATAGCTTTGAATAGAACTACGTTGGGTTAATGTCAAACTACACCAATTGGTGCACAAGGTGCTCTAGTGATCTTAAGTCTTAGGATCACATGCACCACCATTCATTGGAGGATATGTTCCACAGACACTAGGGTAACCATCTATGTGGAATCCTCTGATGAGCCAGTCTGGTGAACTTACCTACAGCAAGCACTCATGTGTTGCACCAGGTTGTCATCAAACAACCTTGACAAATGAGATCTGTCACTGCCTTTCGACAAGGTCATTCAATACTATGATAGCCTTACCATATTATCTGTGCCCTAGGTTAGCATAATATTGGGGTTATGGACGTTTTTAGAATGCCACCATATGTGCTCATAAGGTTCTCACTATCGAGATATTAAACACTCGATACCCTTGTCACAGTTCTACCATCATAAGGACCTATATCATTTTCTTATACGAATATAATCAAATCATATGATATAGATAGATTCCTTTATTCATAATAAAACATGATTACAAAGAGTCAATTTACAAAATAGGATTGGCTCTAGGGCACCTACTCTAACATCTTTCATATATGGGCGAGTCTTCTCCTACAGATGATGCTCTTGTTCTTCTTACAAGTAATGAAATTGTCCCTAATCTTGTTCCTCAAGCTCCTATTACTCTTCCTGTTTCAGATTCCTCCCATGTCGCGGTTTTACCTCCTGATGATCAGTTTCTCATTTCCATTTGTAAATGTATGCGGTCCACTAGTAACCTTCATCTGATCTATTATTTCCTTAGTTGTCATCAATTATCTTCACCATATTTTTCTTTTGTGTCCACAATTTCATCTGTTTCTATTCCTTCCAGTTTCATGAGGCACTGATTGATCCTAGATGGCATCAGACAATGATTGAAGAGATGACTACTTTGCATAATAATAACACTTGGGAATTGGTTACTTTGCCTCTAAGACAATCGACTGTTGGTTGTCACTGAATTTATACTGTCAAAGTTGGTCCATATGGAAAGGTTGATCGAGTAAAGGCTCGTTTGATAGCAAAAGGGTACATTCAGATTTATGTGTTGGATTATTATGACACATTTTCCCCTATGGCAAAGATGTCTTCTGTCTACTTGTTGTTATCTATGGCTTCCATTCAATTGTGGCCTCCGTTCCAATTGGACATTAAGAATTCATTTTTTCATGTTGAGCTTCAAGAAGAAATCTATATGGAGCAACCGCTTGGCTTTATTGCTTAGAGGGAGTTTGCCTCAGTATGCATACTTCGTTGTTCATTATATGGCTTGAAACAGTCTCCTTGTTCCTGGTTTGGATGCTTCAATATTGTCATCAAAGAGTTTGGTATGATATAGTATGAGTCTAATCATTCAGTTTTATATAAACATGCATCACCAAAGCTAGAAGACATCGAAGACTAGTTGGTAAGCTTAATTATCTCACCATCACACGATCTGATATCTCTGTGAGAGCCCCTTCATCTTGGACCATGGGCTATCCTAGTCTTAGCCTACTGTGGCCTCATGGGCTTTCCACATGCATCCCCTCGTTTTGGGCCTCACTTACTTGGATATCCCCACCCTTGGAAGTGGGTTTCTTTCGCCTTCCCCACCTCTCGAACACAAGACCTCCAAGCTAAGTACTTGTGACAAGAGAGGCACTTGTCAATAGACCTAGAGATGAACCAGCTCAACGAGGCCACTTTTCTAACAAGGCTCTGGACATCTTTGATGCATGAAGGTGAATGTATATTTAGAATGACTCGAATCTAATCAAGGTTGTCTTCTATACTACGCTAAGTTACCATGTACCCAAAGAACTTATCGGAGGAGACGTCGAATGAGCATTTTGCGGGTTGAGCTTCATGTTATACTTCCTTAGGACTATGAAGGCTTGATTAAGGTGATCAAGTTGTTGCTTGACTATAAGGGACTTTACTAGCATGTCGTTGATGTATACTTCCATTGTGTCCCCCAATTTCGACGAACATCTTGTTGATGAACCGTTGATAGGTGGCCTCGACATTCTTGAGGCCGAATGGCATCACTTTGTAGTAGTAGCTTGTTGGTTTACGAATTAATTTACGTAGCATAATAATAAAATTATTTGATCCATAAATTTTGAACCCAACAATCCTTATATCAATTTACATCGTTCATATGTATAATTATATTAAAATATAAAAATAATCACATACTAGCATTTGGAGGCTCCTTCAATTGATTTTGATTACATTCGAGTTCACTCCAAGGAAGGAATGCATGAGCGGTATCCACATGAAGATAGGACGACAATCACCAATAAGTATATGTGCTAGCTAACCAATCGGTTTAAGGAACAAGAATGCAGAAGTTCTCTTCTCCGACAATGAGGCTCACAGTTTATAGAGAGAGAGAGAAAGGGCAGCTAGGTTTTTTTTGTTTTTTTTATTTTTTTTTATTGAATGAATAAAATGTTTTAATTTTAGTTGTACTTAAATAGTGCACTAATTAAAACCCTAATCTAATATGGAGTAGCTATCAACTTATTCCATAATTAGATTAGCATTATTCCATTACAAAAAACAAGGTAATTCTAGTATTGGTAGTTTAAATTTGAATTTGAATTTATATTATATTCATTAATATTAAATAATAATATAACATTTAAATATACATATATTTATTTTTTTATTCACACACACACATATTTAAATACACAATCTTACTTATTTTAATTTCCATATGAAATTAAATAGAGGCAATGACTTCAGCAAATCTAATTGCACTGTGAGATTACCAAAATACCTTTCATCTTAAAAGATTAAAGTGCCCTTCTCGCTTACTTATCCTTTATTTGTCTTCTATGTGTGTGATTTGAAGGCTCCTCATCATATCGGTAATGAGTAGTATCGCGATTGACACTCAATCAATCGTCTCACAAAAACAGACTAAGATTAACCTCTAGCAAGGCATCATGGCCACCCAATAGATTCGAATTTAGTGAAACAAGTACCTATCATCAATATGGTTATCATGCAATCAAATCCTTTCATCATTCATTATCTCATCAAGGCTGAGGTACAGAAGTAGAGTCAACCTTAGTTATCCTTAATCTCTTTGTATTTGGTTATTAAACCAATGACCATAATAGATTGGATTGAGCTACAACTCAATCCCATTGTGGCTACAGATTTAGTGTTGTTGCCATTTATCGGATTGCTTAGTGAGATAATTTTTCCTGTACTCAAGAGTGATGAATCATTTGTTGATCCACCATAGTCTTGATACACCTTTTGATGTAGCCAACCACTACCATTCTGATCGTCCTGAATAGAACTACGTTAGACTAGTGTCAAACTACACCAATTGGTGTACAAGGTGCTCCAGTGATCTCAAGTCTAAGGATCACATGCACCACCATCAGTTAGGGAATTATTCCTCAAACATTGAGGTTATCATCTATGTGGAATCCTCTAGTGGATTTGTCCAATGAACTTGCCTATGGCAAGCACCCATGTGTTGCACCAAGTTGTTAGTAAACAACCTTAACAAGTGAGATCAGTCATTGCCTTTCGACAGGGTCATTTAACACTATGATAGTCTTACCGTATTATCTATGTCTTTAGTCAGAATAATATTACGGCTATGGATATTTCTAGAATGGCCACCATATGTGATCATAAGGTCCTCACGATCAAGATTTGAAACACTCGATACCCTCATCACAGTTCTACCATTCTAAGGACATACATCACAACATATAATAAATGCGAATTACATGATGTAGAAAAATGTCTTTTATTGATTAAAAACATTCTTACAAAGAGTTGATATTACAACAATGGATTGGCTTTAGGGCACCTACTATAACATAGATGCCTCTCTTTATGATCAAGGACGTCTTCTCTTGGTCGTCTGGATGCATGAAGATTTCGTTATAGCCTGTGAAGGCGTCCATGAAGATGAGCAACTCATGATCGATGGTGGCATTGACCAACATGTCTATGTGAGAGAGAAATAAAGAGTCCTTAGGGCAAGCTATGTTTAAGTCGGTGAAGTCTATGCATACTTGCCACTTCCCATTCTTCTTGTGTACTATCACCACGTTGGCGAGCCTGTTAGGGTAATTCACCTCCCGGACTAACCCATTACTTAGTAGCTTTTCAACCTCCTTATTGATGATTCGGTTTCACTCAGAGGTAAGCTTCCTTCTTTTTTACTTGATTAAGGGGATAGTCTGGGTCGACTTGCAAATGTGGATGATTATTTTAGGGCTGATCCCTGTCATGTCCGAGTGGGACCATGTGAAGCAGTCATGGTTTTGTTTGAGGAAGTAGATGAGTCACTCTCTTATCTCATGTCTTAGCGGGAAGCCAATTGTGTCTTCCTGTCAAAGTGATCAAGATGGATTTAGACCTCATCCAACTTTTCTGTGGCTAGTTGTGTAGGGTTTTAATTGAATAAAGTGGAATAATCAACAAAAATTCACTATGCATAATGTGACATATTCTGATATGAATACTACTGTGCTTTGCATGAAATGTTATATTAATATAATATTCTTTTCTATTTTTATCATTTTTGCGTATATGGTTTGACTTGACAACTGTCTATTTCCTCTTAAACATACAAGTCAACTTAATTATTATTATTTTTTATGTGATTTTCTTGTGACAGAGGCCCAAATTCTTAAGGCCAAATGGAAAAATGTATCAGGCAATAAATATGGATACTCTAAGGGCTCAAAATATGGAAACTTGGCCATTCTTTAATAAGGTGATTCTTCTTGTTCAATATCTGCTTGCAAATTCATTCACTATTTTTTACCAACTATAATTTGAAATACTTGGAGTTACTGCAAATTTGATTGAAGAATATCGGGTATTTCCTCTCCTTTTCTTTTGTTTAGTGACTCCAGTCATCTTCTTCCTCAATGTAACACCCACATCAAGGTACGTAATTTTATTTATGCCCTAATACCCTTAGTTGGATTTCTTTGAAGTTACCTTAGACAAATGTGAAGAAAATTCCCTTAAGTTCATAGGGTAAAATGGTTCTTTCACTCCTAATTTGATGAAAAGTGGGAAGTGAAAGGAAGCAAATAATGTGAAGAAGATAATAAAAATGAGGGTATTTGGTAATTGACTAAAGGACATAGATAGAATTTCATAGAGAGTGCAAGGGCAAAATGGGAATACATGCATATATTATTTGATATAAGTTTCATTTGAAGAACCCTAACCAAAATGCAGCCCTTTGCAACCACCTTTACCCCATTTTCTCTCAATTTTCTTCACTAAATTTCAAAGGAAAATCATAGGATTTGGTTTGGATTTTTGAGATTTTCAATCCTAAAGCATCCTAAGGTAAGATTGTAGCAAGGAGTGTGATTAAACTTTAAAGTTTTAAATTCTTATGGTTTTTATAAATCTAGGTCCAAAGAAGAGATTTTTTAGCAAAAGGAAGTGATCTCACACATTCAAGGTAAGTAAACCTAATTTTAACCTTGATTTGAGCAGAAGACTGTGTTGAATAAATTTTTGCATGTTTGTATGTGATGGTATGACAGAATTATTGGTGTTTTTGATGTTTATGATGCATAATTTCCAGCCATGAGAAGTAGTATATGGTTTGTGATGATTTGGTGAAGTTGTAGACGAATTTATGTTGAAAATTTAAAGTGTGAGAATTGTTGAACTGGCCAGGTTTGATACCAAAGTCACGAGTTTTTGGCTCACATTTTGGTGGAATTGTGGAAATGTAGCCAACTGGTAGTTGCATGTGCATATGATGTTGATGAAAATCCAAAGAGAAAATGCATGCATGAGTTGGCTAAACCCTAATGAAGAAAGGGTTAGAGAAAGGCAAGAATTGAACTAGGAAGATTATGTTTGGCCTTAACCAAGTGAATGTTAATATTCAGAGTGCATATTGTTATGCCAAAATTTAATATATCACTTGGTCATGTTGTTCTATGAGAGAAATGGCCCTTAGTGTTTGGTTCTAGTTACTTGAACCTTTCCTACTTTCAAATAGCACATGAAGTGTTAGAAGGAATTGCAAGTTGAAGTGTTTTTTGTATGGCATTTAGATAGTAGAGAATAGTAGAATATGTCATGACATACCATTGTGCCATAATGAATTTGCAAGTTGTATATGTGAATTTGGAAAACATATTAAAGAATGGGCTTGATCATGCATTTTTTGTGCACATATATATAGTATAGCCTGATTTAGTAATGAGAATATGAAAGAATATGTTAGCAAAGAATGAGAAAAGAAAAGAAAGGTCTAGTAATTTTCTTTTAAGCTAACACGCAAGTATGTATATTTTCTCATTTACTAAAGAATGCAAGTGTAGATTTCCATAGCTTGGAAATTCTGTTGAAATGTGTAATGCTTTCTTTCTCGCTAGTATACCAGTAAATCACTCAAACTCATTAAAAATATATAAGAAAATACACATATATTACGAGTAATAAGTATGGGCCCTATTTATTTTCTTTATATCAAATATTACAAAATGTTCTCAAAAATAGCAACTTGACAGTGTAGCCTGACCCTTCCACTGTTGATGTTCCGAGCGACCGCAACTCACCTATACCTGCAAAACATTAAAAATACGGATGAGTACTAATGCTCAGTAAGTAACCCACTAGCTACCCTTCTCTCTCTTCGTTCTTAAACTTCCAAATTTTCTTTCCTTACATCACATTTCCCGATTATTCTCTATTCTTTCCCTGTTCTTCTCTCTCTTCTTCTCTATTCTTTCTCTGTTTGCTCTTGTTTCTAAATTTTTCACTACCCATGAAATGAGCATGGTATTATGCATATTCATGATGCAGATGCCAAATGTATAAATTATGCATTTTCTTTTCTATTTTTCTTATTCTGTTTTCTTTTTCTTTTTCTTTATTTTTTTCTTTCTTTCTAGTCTTTCTTTCTATTCTTTTCTTTCTATTCTTTCCGATCGGACTCGGTTAGGCATGAATTTGGAGCCTTCGCCGTGTGATGAGTTCTCTAATTCTGGTATAGTCCTCATCCACATACACTTCTAACATATTGTACTTTCCTCTAATTTTGAGGCTGCTCACTAAAGGCGCGTGTATGTGGGACATGTCACTCACGGCTCCCCATCGCAACAACCTTCTCTTCTTTTTATCTTTTTTTACACTTCTTTAAGAAAAATCAGATTTGAATATCTTTAACATTCTCATTTCTTTCTATTTTCCTTTAACATATTTTGGGCACTTTCATGCTCTTATGAATATGTATGCATGTAGATGGTTTCATGCTTATAATTTTCTAACTTCACATATTTAAATGCAATTATGCATTATGAATGCAAACATGTCCTTCTCTACCATCTACAAACACATCCAAGTAACACATAATCATACTCATACATCACTTCACGTTGGCATTTCATCAAACAATTCATGTGCACAAATCAACACTAATTTCGCTACACTTTTATCTCTATTTTAGGCCACCAAAAATTTGGAATAAACTCCACCATAATTAACACCAAATCTGCCCAAAATACACACTTCAAAATTTTCACTTCAATTCTTCCAAATCTCATCCAAACATTCATTAAATAACAACTACACCAACACAATTTCTCATAGATAGGTTCTAATCATTATTCAACACCAAATCCATCAACAATTCTACATATACACATATATGCATAAAAAAGTTCTCTACACAACATAACTTAAATCTACTTAGAGTAGCATTACTTACCTTTGATATAAGCAAATTCAACCCTTTAAGAATCTCCGTTGATCAAACTCTCTTCCTCTTAAATCTGCATAAACATCAAAATCAACACTTTGAAAACTAAAATTCACTTCTTAGTGTAAGGATCTTACCTATAGAAGCTTAAGATTGAAATCCACTCCAAAACACCAAAAACCTTTGAATTTCCTTTGAAGAAGAATTGAAGAATTTGAGAGAATATGGAGGTGAAAGTGGCGTGCAAATGGGTAAGAGTGGCTAGGTTTACTCTTCATTTGGTATAACATAAAAATTATATATAGTTTCCTATTTGCCCTTGCACTTTCTTTAAATTCCATCTATGTCCTTATCATTACCATAAGCCCTCTTTTTTGTTGCATTCTCCATGAAATTCTATCTCTTTTCACTCCCCACATTCCAACTAATTTTGAGTGAAAAGACCATTTTACCCTTAATGCAAGTTTAAGGCATTTTCTTCACATTTTCCTTAAAATAACCTTAGCAAAAATCAACTAAAGGCATAGAACATAAATAAATTACGTACCTCATGTGGGCGTTATAATCTCCCCCTCTTATAAATTTCGTCCTCGAAATTCAAACAAACAACTCCGGTAACAGTTCTGCATGTCTTGCTCCACCTCCCATGTAGCTTCTTCAACTTTATGATTTCTCCAGAGGACTTTCACTAAAGGGATACTCTTGTTTCGGAGCTCTTTAATCTTTTCGTCCAATATCTAAACTGGACGCTCCTCATACACAAGATTTTCATCTAAGTCCACATCATCTACACTTATATTGGGGGATCACTTACATATTTCGAAGCATCGAGACATGAAAATATTGTATACTCTGTCCATGTTGTGGTAGAGCCAACCTATAGGCTACCTTTCCCACTCGTTGTAATACTGAAATGGACCAATGTATCTCGGTGCTAACTTTCCCTTGCTACCGAAACACACCCGTTTGTAGGGGCAACTCTTAGAAACACTTTATCACCCACTGAATTCAACATCTTTCGTCTTCAAGTCTAACAACTTTTCTGCCTGTCTTGGGCTTGTTTCATTCTACTTCTGATTAACTTGACATCTTCTATCATTTTTTGAGTTAGTTTGGCCCAAAGTGGTATTCAACTCATCTTTCTCGCCTATCTCATCCCAATGTAGTGGAGATCTACAACGTCTACCTACAAAGCCTTGTAAGGAGCCATCTTAATGTAGACTGATAGCTATATCATAAGCAAACTCACCAAAGGTAACTCTCATGCCAGGACATTCTGTAATCCATGCAACAAGTCCTCACATACCTTAATTATCTGATTCGTTCTCTCTGTTTTGCCATCTGTTTGAGGATGATAGGCAGTACTAAAAGCCAATCTGGTAACCAAGTTCCTCTGTAAACTAATCCAGAAAGCTGAGACAAATCTGGAATCTCTATTTGATACTATTGTTTTGGGTACTCCATGTAGTCTCACTATCTCTTTAATGTAAATCTGGGTCAATTGATCCGAAGTAGTGTTTTCCTTTACTGGAAGAAAATGGGCTGATTTGGTCAATCTGTCTACTATCACCCATATAACATTAACCCTTTCTGCACTCTAGGGAGACCTGTAATAAAATCCATCGAAATACTCTCCCATTTCCATTCAGGTCTCAGGAATACTAAGTGGCTGAAGCAACCCTGATGGTCTTTGGTGTTCTGCTTTCACTTGTTGACAAACCAGGCACTTAGCTACAAAATCTCCAATATCCTTCTTCATACCTGGCCACCAATAGCATTTCTTTAAGTCTTGATACATCTTGGTTGCTCCAGGATGAGCAGTGTATGGTGTGTCATGAGCCTCTGTAAGAATTCTCTTCTTTAACTCATCATCTTGAGGAATGTACAAACGAATCTTAAAACGAAGGACACCATCTAACAGATGGAACTCTGGTATCTTACCCTCAAGCACTTGTTGACTTATTTTCTGACACCACTCATCAGTAGCTTGCTTTTCTCTGATTTCTTCCAATAAAGTAGACTGAACTTCTAACCTGGCAATCGTTCCTGGTATGATCTCAATCTGTTCTTTGCACAATTCTTCTATTAATTCTTTCTGCCTTGTGAGTCGGGACAAGTAAGTTTTTCTACTCAAGGCATCGGTTACTACATTGGCTTTCCCAGGTTGATACTTAATTTCACAGTCATAATCTTTAACCAACTCTTCATGTTCTTTTCTTATCTATGAATTAATGCAAGTTTAAGGCATTTTCTTCACATTTTCCTTAAAATAATCTTAGCAAAAATCAACTAAAGGCATAGAACATAAATTAAATTACGTACCTACATGTAGGCGTTACAAAATGTGCATAGTATCTCTTTCTACAGCATGCTATGTTATAAGGTTTTTGCAATGGGGAACCTGTGAGTGACAGAGATGCCCACATACACGCCACCACGAGCAAGCGGCATCACCAGAGAGATACAATATTTGTACAGTTTGTGAGTTGTGTATGTGGATGAGGACTGCACACAGCAGAGCATACTTACATGCACGCCGCCACAGTAGAGAGATATAGTATTTGTATAGTCCGTGAGCAGTGCATGTAGATACCCACTCACATGGCTAGGGTTCCAAATCCATGCATCAACCTATCTGATTAGCAAACCAAAAAGAAGAAAGCAAAGAAAGAGAGAAGAAAAGAAAGAGATACAGCATAAGAGAAACAAAAACAGAAAGGAAAAGAAAGTTCTTTTCTCAGGAAAGTTTATTATTCTGCATATGTATTATGCTACTTACATGATTCAGTATTTCTTATGTGCTCGATGATGTACAGTTTTATTCATTGTCTTTGCACATTGGTAAGTATCAAATCAGAGTATCAGAGAAGAATGCAGAATATTAGAAAAGAATGAAAAATATTATCAAGTATAAAGTGAGAAAAGGAAAATCAAAACATGAGTAACGGAGGAAACACAGTAGTGCAGTTTGGTTTACTTAATGAGCAATTAGTGCTCACTCTGTTATTTTACTATTTTACAGGTACTAGATGATTTACGACCGGGTGGGACGTCAAGAAGTGAAGGAGTTTGGCAACACTGTTCAAGATTACCTTGTGCTTACTAAAGTATATCAGTATTTGTGCATATATTTATATGAATTAAAATTTGAATTTTCGGATTTTACATTATGTATATATGTTTATAAAAGTTGTTTAGTGGATTTTATCATATATTTCTCAAAGAATTACTGGCTATACAGTATATTACACTCAAATTTGACAATGATGCAACTCTAAAGAAGTACCATCTTCTAAATCTGTTAATTTTTATAGCAATTTAAAACAGCAAGAAAATCCCATGTATAGTAAAAAGGTGTGTCTAAAGCCTCATCATCGTTGAGTTGCGGCTTTCTGAGACCACTTTTTATTCAAGAGCATTAAGTATTCAGGAGTATCTTGCTTCTGATAGATGGCTAAATTCATGATAGAGCTTTGTGGTACTTGGGTTGTTGCATGCACTGAGAATACACAATAATTTCAGTGGTTTGGCAAGATTACTTATATTTAGAGGGGAGAGGGAAATCAAATCCACTAATAAATGAAATCATCCACTCATCTTTTCATTTGCAATTTAACCCTAAATGAATAGACAATAAGCCTTATCGTGTATATATTGCGATGTTACTCTTGAGTTCATCTAGGTCTTCATGAAAAAAGGTTGGCTTTCTTAATGATATGTAGTATAAAGACTAAAGAGAACCTTGATTGAACACATATTTGAGTTTTATACCCTTGATTCATCAACTTATTCTACTTATAGTGGCATGGTGCTGGATGATAAATTTCTCGTTCTAATCTAAAAGCCAAAGAACTTATTTTCTGAATTCCATGAAGCTATCTACAAACCTAGAAAATCTGGTCCATGCTTTCTTTCAGGCGATTTCTTCTCCCGACCATCAACATAAGAATTAAACATGCATATTTAAAGCATCAAACAATGAGAAGATCTACGGCCGAGAAGCCTATATAAATGCTCTAATGACATAAAAGCTCGCAAACCGTTGAATGAGAATCAGACTTAACACCCGCACTCTAGATTTTCTTCTTTGAGTTCTACATGAGAGACTCTTATATCCTAATGTTGACACGCTTAATAGGCTGTGGATTATTATGAAGCCATTGTCATAACTTCATATTTTAGTAATGATGTATTACCTCGCTTACTTGGATATTTTGACTTTTTTTTTTTCGCATGTACTAAAAATTGATATATGTATAAGATTATGTTGAGGTTAATCTATCTGTATTTCTGCAGGCCACGGCTAATCTGGTACCTCTCAATTCAGAGAGGGTGGCTGTTAAATTTGACTATTTCAAAATTGTTAGTCTGGAATGTGATATCTTCCTAGCCTGGTATGTGATATCACAAATACACATTACCAATATCTCATAGCACTTTTGGATGATTAAATTTAGTATTCATTACTATTGCATCTTCGACCTAGCATATTTTTGAATTAGATGCAATTTAGTCACAAATTGATTGAATCCAATAGTCATATGTATAAATAATTATCTGTCTAGCCAGTCCAAATTAAATTGTTAAAACTTGCACAAAAGTTAGATTATGCAATAAATTGCCTCAGTATTTTTCCCTTCGCCTCTGATTGTCAAATGGTGTCTTCCTTGACCAACCAATTAGAACAATAATCAATGGATTCAAAAGAATTTCCCTGTACTAAGATAAAGAAATATAATAAGATGCACGCTTGCACTATAATTAAGATACATCGATATGTAAAATTTAAGCCTCATTAATATACAAATCAGAAAATAATCCTTTACAAATTTTTGGGTGTTATAATGCAAGATTCTTCCTCTCATTAATTTTGAAATGACAGAATTTTATGATTTAGGACTACTTAAAAGAAGTTTTATCATGCATAAAGGACTGGACAGATTAGACAAACTCAGGGACCATATTGCCTATATCTATAAAATTTTTCCTAAAGTTTCTTGCTCAAAATGTATAATATTGTTTATACCAAAAATTTATCTCTTGCTAAACTGTAATGCCTCATTCTTTGAACAGTGTTCCTAAGGAATTGGTTTTGGTACAGGGTGCAAAGTGTAAGAATTCAAAGCCTTGGTGGGAGTAAAGTGTAACAATTGAAACGATGGAG
The DNA here is from genome assembly GCF_008641045.1 of Pistacia vera. Classification (NCBI taxonomy): domain Eukaryota; kingdom Viridiplantae; phylum Streptophyta; class Magnoliopsida; order Sapindales; family Anacardiaceae; genus Pistacia; species Pistacia vera. The sequence goes on along the minus strand of NW_022195199.1, from coordinate 63,598 downwards.
GGCCAAAAAAATTTGGCAGAGTTAGTATAAAAGTGGGTTGTTCACCCCAAATGGAAAAGAATCGAGAAGGAGAGAAGGAAAAGAGAGAAAAGAGAAGAGGAGAAGAAGAGAAGAGGAAGAGAAAGAAGAAAAGAAATAAGAGAGAAAGTGATTTTGAGCGATGGTAAGTGTATACCATGCTTGTATTCATCCTAAACTCTAGCTTTCTTCCTATTTCTTTGTTTATGGTTAGGGAAAACCTTAATTTTGGCATGTTGAATGTGGGTGTATTGTGTATGTGTAACACCCACATGGAGGTACGTAATTTAATTTATGCTTTTATACCTTTAATTGATTTTTGTTAAAGATATTTTGAGAAAAATGTAAAAAAAAAATCCCTTAAACTTTCATTAGTGATAAAATGGTCTTTTCACTCAAAATTAGTTGAAAAAGTGGGGAGTGAAATATTAGCTAGAAAGAGAGTCATTACAGTATGGCTGTTAATAGAGTTAATTTAGTGTGAGGGGATGGATTGGGGAGTGAGGAAAATGGTTTAGAGTAGAGATGTTGAAGATGGGTTTTGAGGTTAGGATTATTTAAGTTTTAATTAATAAATATGTATTTATGTTGTTGTAAATGTGTTGTGGCATGTGTGAAAGGTTGATTGGGGGTAGAGTTTTTAGATAAATTGTTGGTGGAATGAAAGGAATGAGTGAAAAAGGGATTGAAGTGATGAGAAACCCAAATTTTGGGTAAAATTTAGTCTTCGCCATGGTGAGAGAGGTTCCAGAGAGTTTTGAGATTTTTAGGGGTTATATTGTCAGTTTTGAAACCTGTCGCAAAGATAGGGGGTTAAGTGTAAAATTTTAAAAGTTGAGGGACTAAGGGAGTAGTTGAAAAATATGGAGAGTAAAAAGATATTTTACTTGAGTGGAGTTTTTATTAAAATAAATTTGAGAGCGGCCGGCGTTTGGTTATAAGACGATTTTGTTAAAAAGGAAGTTAAGTTTACCTTTTGGTGTGTGGGTTGTCCAATAGGTTTAATATTGATGTGTTACCACAAGGAAACCTTTACATTGAGAGTTCATTGGACTACAGATAAGGGAAGACAAGTGAGGCACTGTTGGAGGATTCTGATCCCTTCTTCAGGTCAAGGCTTTAGCTCTAGAAAGGTGAGTGGATCCAAATCTTTCTCTTTACTATCTTTTGTTGTAGTTAAAGTGCTTATATATAAATAAGTGGTAATTATTTATGTGCTTCTGCATTGAATTTTAATGTCTATAAATGTTTGTAAAATGATGTTTGGATTTAATTGAAGTAATTAGACCCAATAGTATTTGGATTTAATTGAAGTAATTAGACCCAATAGTGTTTGGATCTAATTGAAGTAATTAGACCAAATGATGTTTGGATTTAATTGAAGTAATTGGGCCTAATGGTGTTTGGATTTGAGTAAATGGGCGTTATGCTGTTCATTAATTGAAATAGTTGGGTTGCTGGGTTTTATTAACGAGAAGGGCCAGTTGTTATTAATGAGGTCGACGTTGCGTCGAATGAATTTTGGGTCTTAATTCTTAAGTGGATTGGTCTATAAATAATATGGTCCATAATTTTATGGTTGGGCTTTGAGTTTGATAAGATGGCTGGCTTATTATTAATAAGGGCCCCATCATATTTTGGGTTTTGAATTGGATAGCAATTGGTGGAGGGTTTTTCAGGGGGCGGTTGGTTAGTTATGCAGATATTGAAGCACAAATAGGGGGTAAATTGTAAGGATTAGAAAGTTTTGGGACTTAATAAATGGAATGAAAAATATAGAGGGTAAATAATACTTTACAAGTTGGTATACTTTAGAATATTGCGAGTGTTGTAATCATATTTACATGCTCTAGCATAAGGATGTGTTTGGCTGGGAGTGAAAAGATATTTTGTGTTTGGATCTAAGATCACCCTCTTATAGTACCGATCCCTCTTCAAATATCAACTAGTCTGTATTATATTTCTTAGCCTCCTGCAAGTGTTGAGATGGTTTGTACTACCGCATGGTGGCAACTTCCTATCGGGACAGTACGAACACCTAAGAAGCTCTAGACGGAATAGTTTGGGATACCATATCATAACACTTTGAGGATAGGCTGTGGGTCTAATATGGTTATCCAGTGATGAGTATACTATCCCAAGGATAGATTGTGGATGGTACCATCCCGAGGATAGACATTGGGGGGATATTGATACATGACACCCTGAGGATAGACTATGGACGAGATTCTTCTATGTGATAACATATCATGACACCCTGAGAATACACTATGGATCGAGTATGGTTATCTTGTGGTGGTTTAGCCATCTCGAGGACAGACTGTCGTGGCCTAGTTGGTTGTTTGTATTAGAGACCCTGGGTACTAGAGTGCTAGTAATGGTGGTGGTTGTGATAACGATGTGAGGAGAGTTGGTTAACATCCAGCGGGTATAGGTTGGGGTGGAATTTATGATTATCCAACACGTATAGGCTGGGTGGAACTTGTGGACACTTGGCGGACATTGGTGTGAGTAAGAGTGGGTTTCATGTTGGGAAATGTCTACTCAGCTTTGATGATGGGCATATCGATTGTTGTGAAAATAATTCGATGATCCATGGTAAGTGGGGAAGTTTGTACAAGGATATAAATTAAGGATTTATCGTGTTCGGAAATTATAGAAAGGAAAGTGTGGTTTTGTTAAGGGAATGGTTATGTGTTACATGAAGTGCAAGTGTTCTCTCATGCAAGTTTAAGGTTGAAGTTATTTCATTTATTAATTGTATTGTCCACTCATTGGGCTTCATAGCTCACTGTTTTATGTTTTTTTCCTCATGATTGTATACAAGGTACGTGAGGCGCATGCTACACGCTTTTGGTTGGCCTCAGACGCATGTTCACCGACATGATGTTTGTAAATATTAGAACACTTTGATACAGTGTTTTTATGTAAACTGATTTATAATGTTTACACTTTCACAATTATATTTTAAGTTGTATTATAGTCATTAAAGTTTTTATGAATTGACTTTTATAAACTGTTTCAAAAAAAAAAAAATTCAACCTTCTCTCGGGATCTTGGGTCCCTCGGAGCACCCAGATCCAACGGGACAGGGAATACCTGGGAGGGGGCATGACATTAACAGATACCAATGAAGTCACCTGGAAGTGGTCGTGGTCAGTTGGAAATTACATACTTGGATGATAAGTTAAGGTATGCAAAGCAAAACAATGTTCTTTTAATGCTAATTGTAAAGAAAAAAAAAAATTACTTTCATCATGCTGGTGGGTATTGGAAATTTTTTTCTATTTCATAATTTTCTCACTGGGGTTTGTTTTTCCATCCTCCTTATGATCAAGATTTCTTGCCCATATGATGCTATTTACTTGGCTAAATTTATGATTAATTAGTATGTTAATTAAGAAATTCCTGAAGAAATGGCTTTCTGGCTTGATGTGCGTATAAATTTCCAATATAAATGGTGAAGGTATGCAATGTCATTTTCTCTGGATAGTACAAAAACAAACATTGAGATATATGTTTTTACCAAAACCCTTATTTCTAAATTTTTGCTAGCAATTTTCACTATGTATGTTGTTTTCTTTCTATCAATTATATGCTTATAATGAAAGTTTGAGAATATTAATCTCCATATTTCTTTCATAATATCAAGGGGAGATAGAGGGAACTTGTTCATTCTGAAAATGGTGGATCCATCTTATAGAGTTCCTCTTTGATAATGAGGCAAATGTAGTAGCTCTTGTACTCTCATCTTGTTAGGCCAATCTCACTCTGGTCCATATTGATAGATTTTTATAATGGAAATTTGGTACATGATATTTCAATTTCATATTGCAAGTTATGATCGATTGTTCTACACTCTACAAAGAATAATTTATGAATAATATTTAAGCAAAGTTAGAATAGTTGTCATCTGATTGTAGAAAGTCAATTTGAGTGCATTCATGTGTTAATTTGATTGGAGTACGATTTTTAGATAATTATAATGAATAGAATATTGTCTTCCGTCTTCTTTGTTTGTTTGTTTTTAAGTTTTAGCAAAGGAGTATTTTACAATCACCTGTATACATATTACATCAATTGATGTCTTGATTACATAAAATATAGTTAGTAAACTTAACATATCTGAATCAAGTTTTTGCACAAGTTCTTCAGAATAATAATTTAGTTCACTTGTTTGAATTGTAGCTAGCTTCCCTTTTATCTCATGTCATTCTTAAACTAACAATATGTCATAGAATATGGTGCTTTGTAAACATAATTAAGAATTTAATAAACTAGACGTTAATAATAAAATTAACATTAAATTTATTTTTATTATACATTATAAAAGTGTTATTTTTTCTTCTATAAAAAAACATTGACAATATTATTTGTAGTATCCGAATTTCCTTAGGGGCTAATTATAAACCTTAAATTGATATGCTTGCCTACTAACTAAGCAACTAAAGGAATTCCCCCAAATTAGGAAATAGAATTCTATTAAATATAGAATCAGTGGGAAAGAGGAAAGTGAGTTAAATTGGAGAATGAATAAGGACTAGTACAGTCCTTTGGAGAATGAACAATTACTAGTACGGTCCAAAAATGGAGAAGAGTCACGTTCTCCTAAAACTCGAAGAATCCTTTTACAACCTCAAATCCTACACGACAGTCATTCTCTAAACCATAGTCTATTTTACTATATAAAGGGGTCAATGTCATGGAATGAATACAATCGTGACTCAGAGAAGTCTCGTATTTGATCACTCGATATTGAAGCTAACTGTTGCTCGGAATCACCTCCACCTTGTACTAATCCTCGCATCCTTTGCCTTTGTAGTTTTTTTACAGGGATAGAGATCGGCACTACAGCAAATGATTAAGTCAAGATCAAAGAGCCAATGGATCAGGGCAGAAGCGTGAAAGCATTGTGTTTTGAAGGGCAAGACAGTAATCCTGGGTTTGGTGCGAAATTTGGCATCAATAGTTGCGCCGTTTATGGGGATTGCATATAAAACTTGAACCCACGGGGTGACCACACGCTTTATTGGACGACAACCTAGGGCAACGGCGCTTTGAACGTTAGAGTAACTTTAGCCAATAAAGCCTCAACCCATTTAAAAAGCACCATCAGGATCTCCCCACCAACGGCACATGACAACCTTAAATCTCCGTCGATAGTCCTCCACGTACGGTTTGTTGGATTCCCAAGCGTCTCGTATGGGCTTCCTTCTTGGGATCCAGCAAAACGTTGAAGAACGCCAGCTTGAAGGCCTGCCAGTCACCATCAGAGCTCTCACTCCATCCATATAACCAATTTACAACATCTCCTCCTGCACATCGTCCGTGCAGTTAGCTTCTCTGCTTCACCTATACCATTGACCGTAAATATCTCTCAATCCAAACAGCCACCCATATGGATCATCGTTGGAGAAGTTTGGTAACTCCAATTTGCAGCCACCAAATCCCCCTGGATTGGTGCTTCCCGATTGTCTTGTCCCTCGTGTAGACCGCTTCCACCTCCCGGTTGACCATCCTGGTTTCCCTCCATTCAGACCACCTCTACTCTGGTTGTTGCCCAAAGGTAACTCTGTTGACTTGCCCCTCTCTTCTCCCCAACTTCTTCCTCTTTCCTTAGCATCCAACCTTGTATTCTGTTAAACACTCTCTGATTGAACCCATCCACCCCTCTCTCGCTATTTCCCTTTCCACTTTTCTACTCGTCTCCATTCTCGTTGCAACCATAACCCAAGTGACTGCTCTGATCCCACTTGTGTGTGGACCACGATTCAAACAGACAGCAATAGTAAGGGCAGAATTGGGTAGAATGTTATGACTGAACTGCTTTTATATAATTAACAAGATGTGAATTAAAACTTATCCAAGTAGATCAGTAACCTTTCATTCACAATAAAACAAAACAGAATTACAGTAAAGTAGTAGTATTTCCATCCCTCTACACTTCGAGGGTCAGCCACCTCCCTTTTTCCCATCTATTTACTCATCCTTCACCGCCCATTTGCCTCTCTTTTGATACTCTCTCTCACCTAACAAAATTACTCCTTCATCCCATATCTTGCAGCCATAGTCCCTAAAACTGATTTGTTAACACCTCAACCTAACACCTCATCCATTGGAATCAAAATTATTCCTTCCCCATATCTTGCGCCATCTACCATCCCAAAACTGATTTGTTAACACCTCACCCTAACACCTCATCCATTGGAATCTTTTGTTACACACAAAATCCTCCACCTAATCTCCTACTTGCTTCTCTTGGATTTCTTATTGTATATCACATATCTAATGGTCTCATCACAGTCCCACATACCCCACTCAATAAGAATCTCTTATGAATGTGCTTCTATAACATTATAATCTCTGTTATGACCATTGCTGCAAAATTTGGAAACAATGTTATCCATCAAAACTAAATTCTAATAGTTACAAGAATTTGATAACTAATAGAGAACATATAATTTACATAAGCATTTCAAATGTTCTCTATCAAACAACTCATTACTGTACACAAAATTGGATGATAGTAATACGTTACAAAACCATCAATTATGGAAACATTCTCTTGCAAGTGTAATAAAGAGTGACTATAAAGATCTTCAAGCGTTTTCTCATCCGATACCTTTAGAGGCGAGCAACTTGCAGAATCTGCATGATATCTATATAGAGATTCTAATTTACTTTGGTTTCATCTCATTCTTACAAGGTTTTGGCCTTGTTAGAGCCCGGATGGAATTGCCTATATGGCCAACGAATGCATGTAACTTAGCGCTCTAAACAATCAACGGTGGTCCAAGCTTCAGGAGTTTAAGAAAAACTAAGCAGAAAACAACAATGAGTCAGTGAATTATCAGGAACAAATAGTTTTGGAGCAGATAATATCAGCGTAAATAATGCAGAATGTAAAGTTTCTAATGTAATCGGCAGAAAACTATCCTAAACAGTAACCTGATGATGCAGGACGTAAGGGAAGCATGCAAATGGGTATTTAGTCCTTATCTTCACGTTTTAGGATCAACTATTTGAGTTCTTGGTATCCCTTTCTTGATTGCTCCTCTTAACCATTAATTTCTCTCTATCTCTCCTGTATAGAATCCTATTTGTCTATCTATGTTATTCTTCTCCTCCTCATGACCAAAGGAGCAGAAATATTATCTACTGAACACTATCACCACCGGATTTTTTTCCAACATTTCACAGAACAAGAATCTAGTAGAAAATGGTTAAACAGCACATCACCACCAAAAAAAAAAAAAAAAAAAAAAAAAAAAAAAAAATTAAATAAACTGCCAAAACAATGCTGCAATGAAATCTATACATTTGAGACAGATTTAGATATTAAAAACCCCAGACTCATAGCTTAGTTAACAGCCTATTAACTAAGCTATAAGATAACAAACATTAGGGTGATCTTACCCAAGTCCATTTTCAGACCATGCTGCTTCATAGATTTCAATGGCAATTTGAAATCCCATATCAAACAAATCTCCACGGGTCATCGTTGCAGCAACTGCATATGTAATACTAGACCATATTTCTCTTGACTGCAATGTTGCCATGTCAACTGTTTCAACACTTAGATCCAATTTACAGGCCCCTGCTCTGCATCCAAATTCTTTAAGACATTATAGTTAAAAACCTTCTCTAATGCTCTTCTTGCTTTGTCTTCATCGACTATCATTGAAAGAGCACATGCTCATGCATAACTAACTACATTAGAGACAACTCGTAAGTTCTAGTCTTATCAGATTTGAACCCAAAAGAATATATATTGAGAAAAAGAAACATGCAAAACACTATAAATAAATCAAGATTTATCAGGCCTGGATATTAGAGAATATCATTGAATGAAGTTAATCAGTTGCAACATACCATCGTCCAGTAAACTGATCAGCTTGAATAGATGAACTTCTGCAGCTACCATTATTGTAGTAGTTGAAGTAAGACCATTCCACAATTTCTCATATACAACTTTTGCTTAGTGAAATTTGCACCAGAAATAACCCTTAAACCCTTAAGACCTACTTCATGTGCAAATGCTGACAAAGCCTGGATGCTACCACCTCCACTATATGCACTTACAACAGAGACAGATCACGTATTGTATGTCTGATCAGGGAAAGTGTTCACTGAACCTTCTTCTTACCCTAACCAAAATATAGCATTAGGGCAGCTAGATGAACTTTTGCAGGATTTTGCTCTGAAAAAAGTTTACTACTCACTAAAGTTTTATCACGTAAACTTCAATTTCGCTTTTGGACCAGAAATTGAGGAAGCTGGTTCAAACATTCATGATAATTTCCGGCCTTCATTATTAGCTGCATGACTAAGGACATTGTCAATTCATCGGCTTCACATTTCTCTCTGCCATCTTATCAAGGAGTTCAACAACTTTTGCTGTCTTATTACTTTTGAGGAAACCAAACCCAACGAATGCATGTAACTTAGCGCTCTAAAACAATCAACGGTGTCCAAGCTTCAGGAGTTTAGAAAGAATAACTAAGCAAACAACAATGAGTCAGTGAATTATCAGGAACAAATGTTTTGGAGCAGATATAATCACCTAAATATGCAGAATGTAAAGTTTCTAATTGAATCGGCGAAAACTATCCTAAAGACAGTAACCTGATGATGCAGGACGTAAGGGAAGCATGCAATGGGTATTTAGTCTTATCTTCTACGTTTTAGGATCACTTTTGAGTTCTTGGTATCCCTTTCTTGATTGCTCCTCTTAACCTATAATTTCTCTCTATCTCTCCTGTATAGAATCCTATATTGTCTATCTAGTTATTCTTCTCCTCTATCACCAAAGGAGCAGAAATATTATCTACTGAACATATCACCACCGGAGTTTGTCCAACATTTCACAAAATCAAGAATCTAGTAGAAAATGGTTAACCCACATCCACCAACAAAAAAAAAAAAAAATTAAATAAACTGACAAAACAGATGCTGCAATGAATCTATACAGATTTGAACAGATTTAGAATTAACGCAAATGATTAAGTCAAAGATCAAAGAGCCAATGGATCTAAGGGCAGAAGCGTGAAAGCATTGTGTTTTGAAGGGCAAGACAGTAATCCTGTGTTTGGTGCGAAATTTGGCATCAATGGTTGCGTCGTTTATGGGGATTGCATATAAAAAACTGTAACAACGACATGGTGACCACACGCTTTATTGGACGACAACCTAGGGCAACGGCGCTTTGAAGAGTAACTTTAGCCAATAAAGCCTCAACCCATTTAAAAAAGCAGCCATCAGGATCTCCTCCACCAACGGCACCATGACAACCTTAAATCTCCGTCGATAGTCCTCCACGGTTACGGTTTGTTGGATTCCCATGAGCGTCTCGTATGGGCTTCCTTCTTGGGATCCAGCAAAACGTTGAAGAACTGCCAGCTTGAAGGCCTGCCATGTCACCATCGGAGCTCTCACCTCCATCCACTATAACCAATTTACAACATCTCCCTCCATGCACATCGTCGCTGCAGTTAGCTTCTCTGCTTCACCTATACCATTGACCGTGAAATATCTCTCAATCCTAAACAGCCACCCATATGGATCATCGTTGGAGAAGTTTGGTAACTCCAATTTGCGGCCGCCAAAATCCCCCTGGATGGTGTTGTTGGCGCTGCTTGACTCACCGTGATGCTAGTTCCGACTTCCACCTCTTGGTTGACCATCCCGATTTTCTCCTCTGTTTAGACCGCTTCCACCTCCCGGTTGACCATCCTGGTTTTCTCCTCCATTCAGACCACCTCTACTCTGGTTGTTGCCCAAAGGTAACTCTGTTGACTTGCCCCTCTCTTCTCTCCCAACTTCTTCCTCTTTCCTTAGCATCCAACCTTGTAGTTCTGTTAAACACTCTCTGATTGAACCCATGTCCACCCCAATCCTCGCTATTTCCCTTTCCACATTTTCTACTCGTCTCCATTCTCGTTGCAATCATAACCCAAGTGAACTGCTCTGATACCACTTTGTTGGAGACCTCATGAATTCAAACAATACAGCAATATTAAGGCAATTAAGTTGGACATAAAAATGAAGATAATGAAATGGAAATGTAATGGATTATGAGAGTATTAATGAACTGGAAATGCAACTGCTTTATATATTAACAACATGTGAATTAAAACTTATCCAAGAGTAGGAATCAGTAACCTTTCATTCACAATAAAACAAAAACAAGAAATTAACAGTAAAGTAGTAAAGTATTTCCATCCCTCTACTAAACTTCGAGGGTCAGCCACCTCCCTTATTTTCCCATCTATTTTACTCATCCTTCACCGCCCATTTGCCTCTCTTTTGATACTCTCTCTCACCTAACAAAATTACTCCTTCATCCCATATCTTGCAGCCATTAGTCCGTCCTAAAACTGATTTGTTAACACCTCAACCTAACACCTCATCCATTGGAATCAAAATTATTCCTTCATCCCATATCTTGCGGCCATCTATCCATCCCAAAACTGATTTGTTAACACCTCACCCTAACACCTCATCCATTGGAATCTTCTTGTTACACACAAAATCCTCCACCTAATCTCCTACTTGCTTCTCTTGGATTTCTTATTGTATATCACATATCTAATGGTCTCATCACAGTCCCACATACACCCATCTCAATAAAGAATTTCTCTTATGAATGTGCTTCCTATAACATTATAATCTCTGTTATGACCCGATTGCTTGCAAAATTTGGAAACAATGTTATCCATCAAAACTAAATTCTAAAAATAGTTACAAGAATTTGATAACTAATAGTAGAACAATATAATTTACATAAGCATTTCAAATGTTCTCTTATACAATACAACTCATTACTGTACACAAAATTGGATGATAGTAATACGTTACAAGAACCAATCAATTATGGAAACATCTTCTTGCAAGTGTAATAAAAGAGTGACTATAAAAGATCTTCAAGCGTTTTCTCATCCGATACCTTTAGAAGGCGAGCAACTTTGCAGAATTCTGCATGATATCTATATAGAGATTCTTAATTTACTTTTGGTTTCATCTCATTCTTACAAGGTTTTGGCCTTGTTAGAGCCCGTGGAATTGCCTATATGGCCAANTAATCGAGACAACCAATGGAATGGAGAAACTAAAAAGAACGGCAAGAGGCCAATCAACGTTGATAATTGGGACAACCGAAATGACCCTAGAGTGCCAAAGCATCAACGATAGAGGCATTCTAGCTCTCATTTACCAAGATTCATGTCAACCATACCACCCAACCACGGAGAGACATATCATGTCTCCATGACAAAGACGTGTCACACACGGTTGATGCAATTCAAAAGGAGTGACAACAACAGCGATAGGATCTGCAGGGTAATCCCAGAGCACGGGCAAATAAAGGGAAGGCCCTGAAGATAATCCATTGGTGGAGAGAATCTGAGTCATGGAAGCAGAACTAACTCAACTCTAGAGGTTTCAAGCCCTTCAAGGCTTGAGTCCCCCTTATCTACCCAAATTCCAGAGTCTCGACTGCCAAGGTGTTTCGCTTTGCCTAGCATCGACCTATCAAACATGTTCGACTCTTCAAAGAATTAACTAGCATCTATGACATATCACATGATGGCATGTGTAAGATTCTCCTTCTAACCTTTCAAGGGGCATGTGGTATGATGGGCTTTACCCTCCTAGCATCCGACCATTTAGTCAACTTTATAGGAATTGACAAATTAGTTTTGGGAAGTGACACACCACAATAAAAACCTTCCTTACTACTTGAGATGTGCCAAGGTGAACATGAGTCCTTTTGTAACTTTGCTAACCAATTTCACTCTAAAGTGATGAAGTTAAGTGCCTCCAAGCATACCTATGCCAAAGATGCATTCACTAGAGTTGTAAGGCATGACAAGCTTTAGGAATCCTTCAAAGAGCACAAACCAATCAACTATATAGAGGTAAGAAGAAAAGCTTTGCTCACTACTGATGTCGAGGAATAAATGGCTAGATGACATAGGCCAAAGAGTGGGAATGGGTCGACTAAGAGGAAGGATGAAAATCATGGGAAACAACAAAAGCCAAGCAACTTGATATTGCCTTACAACCCAAGGCATTGGTGGGTGTCCTAGGTNGTTTGGCCCGATTGTTGTCTAGGGGGTATGGCTGCTTATATTGCTGGTAACTTCGGCGGTTTTAAGTCACTTATGGATTCCCATAGCTAAGATTAGGGTGATCCCTCCATCCCAAGTTATATATGCTCGAATAGGGATCATACTTCCTTTACGGTTGTCCAAGAAAGCCACCTGCTACATTCACTTGCTTAATGGGCTCCTCTTGAAGAGTTGGGCACATATCAGTTGGATGCCCTACTACCAAACAAATCCCATAAACTTTCATAGTTTGCATATTATCTACAACCATTTGATGAACAAGAGAAGTTAGACTCTAGATTTGTTGTTCAAGGGAGGAAATATTTACCTCATTATCACACCTAAATGGAAGGTCAAGCCTAGTGCCAAATTGTTGAGAATTGACTGCCATATTTGCAATCAAGTTCCTCGCAGCCTCGGGAGTTTTATCCACCAAAGCTCCTCCACTAACAACATCAATCATGCTCCTATCAGTGTATAGAAGGCCCTCATAGAAGTACTGGATAAGTAGCTGCTTACTAATCTGATGATGGGGGCAGCTTACACATAATTTCTTAAAACATTCCCAGTATTCGTGTAGGGACTCTCCATTGTGCTGCCTTATACCATAAATTTCTTTCCGAATGTTGGCCACCCTCAAAGCTGGGAAATATTTCTCCAAAAATAACTTCTTCATCTCGTTCCATGTGGTAATACTCCCAGAGGGTAGATAATAGAGCCAATCCTTAGTTGCATCTATCAAAGAAAACGGGAAGGCTCTTAATTTAATTTGCTCTTCAGTCACCCCCGTAGGTTTCATACTCGTGCAAACCACATAAAGCTCCTTTAAATGCTTGTGAGGATCTTCACCTACAAGGCCATGAAAAGTGGGCAAGAGATGTATTAGTCCAGATTTTAATTCAAAAGTAATAGCAGCATCTAAAGTAGGAAACGTTATGCATAAAGGTGCTTGACTCAAATCAGGCGCAACAAGCTCTTTCAAAGTTCAATTTCCAGCCATGACTTCCTCCTCTTCTAAATCAGAGTTGCCAGCAAACTGGGAATCAAAAACCAAATTGCTTTCCTCAGAATTTCTCCGAGCTTCCTTCCTTAACCTACGCAAAGTGCTCTCTATTTTCGGGTCGAATGTTAAATCACTAAGATGGGAGGACCTGGTCATATAACAAAAAACCCCATAAAAGAATTAGGAAAAATAAATGACATATAATGAAAACCGACTAGAAAAAAAAATTAAAAAAAAAATTTATGACCAAAAACACAAAACTGGCCAAAAACCCTATCAAACATTGTTTTTTGGCCTCGAGAGGGTGGGGCTAGTGAATCCTAAATAAATTTACTGGTCCTGTGCAGAATTTTGTTTTCTTCAAAAAGGGTACTCGCACCGCTCCTAATTCCACCAAAAATCCTACCGTGAACAGTACTGCCAAAATTTTTTTTTTCTGGAAATTAAAAAAAAAAAAGAAAAATAAAGAGAACAAAATAAAAATCAACTAGAATCACTCCTCAGCAACGACGCCAAAATCTAGTGTGTTGTCGTAGGCACCCAGAATTAAAACCCTAAAAATACACGTAGTAGTGTAAGTAGGGATCGTTTCCACGGAGAGTGTCTAGCCGAGTTTTATGTTACGTGAACCAGTATGGGGGGGATTTGAGTAAAAACATAAACAATTTCAGGAAAAGAAATTCAACCTAAATTACCGAAATCAATCAAAATAACGAAACTTGGTCTAAATCAACATCAACCATCAGAATCTTACAACTAATCATTGATGCAAAAATAAATCAATTCGTACTCTGAGTATTCACCGTTGGAACTATTTTCCTATCTCTCCTTAGTTGTAGCTAATTAGGAAACAAGCGATCTAATTAATCTTACTGCTAAACAACCCTAGACAAGCGCTAAAGATTTAATCTAGTGGCAGCCTTAAGAACTAAAGAGATCGATGAAGCTAAACAACACAAACTCAAGCGGTGTATTTAATTTAGTTGAATGTTCTTCTTAAGACTTAATAATTCCTGATGCAACAAATTCTTAAACCCTAATTGCTTCACAAGTTAAAGGGATCAAACAATTACGAATTTGATATCTAACTTAGCAGTAGATTGCAACAAATAATAAACTAGTAGGCCTCCTAGTAATTAAACGCAACAATCATTAAAATATGCATAGAAGAACATCCAATACTCAAAACATAAATTGAACACTAAAAACGGATAGATCTCACAGTTTTATTGATTCCGAGGTCTCCGTTTCCTTCGACAAAGTTCTAAAAGTTTAGCTACTCATGGCTATGAAAAACTCAAAAGAAAATGAATTCCAGCAGAGAGAAAACAGAGGCGTGTGTGTGTTTCTCCAATCTCATCTCTCTCTCCTCTTAAAGATATCTAATTCAAGTATTTGAATTCTACTAAATCTCCTCAAAATATTCTAATATCCTAAAGTAACATTTATCCTAATCTGATTCTAATTAATTGAAAATAAAATAAAGTCCTAAAATAAAATAGGAAAGTGGTGTGTCTAGCTGTAACTTGTGTGCAATAGGTCTTCAAATCTTCCAATAACAAACTGCCTAATTGACTTGCATGATAGGGCAGAATATTCCAAAACGTCGGCAGTGCAAGTGCATCAAATTCAAGCCTGATTATAACCCTTATGCATCAAGTATCTCTCCAAACTCAAAACATGAAAGTTGTAGAGATATTTCTTAGGGTTCCACAGAATTTTGAATCATCTCAATCGGAGCTCGGATGGGAGAGTTATGCCCAGATTACAAAGCAATGTCAAAACTGTCCGAATTCCCCTAATTAGTTCCGTTTTGCATTTAACGCCTCCATTTGCATCCTAAATCAAAATAGAATAATAATGAGTACATTTAGGCAAAAAATAAGTATAAAAGACTAGACATTAAGGGCGGGTAAATATGAGATTTTGCATTCTCATCACAGACTCTTCCGCTTCTTGACGCTCCATCCGACCGCATCTCATCTACTACCTATAAAAATATTGAGAACAGCGGGGTGAGCACTAATTGCTTAGTAAGTAAACCCACTATACTCTCATCTATCTTTGTTGCTCATATTCCGATATTCTTTCCTTACATCACACTTCTCTATTCTTCTCTGCTCTTTCAATAACTCTAGTTTCTCACTGCTCAGGATAGTGGAAATGGTATTGGTGTGCTGTCGTAGGCACCCAAAATTAAAACCCTAAAAATACACTAGTAGTGTGAGTAGGAATCGTTCCCATGGAGAGTGTCTAGCCGAGTTTTATGTTACGTGGACCAGTATGGGGGGATTTGAGTAAAAATAGAAACAATTTCAGGAAAAGAAATTCAACCTAAATTACCGAAATCAATCAAAATAACGAAACTTGGTCTAAGTCAACATCCACCATCGAAATCTTACAACTGATCATTGATGCAAAAATAAATCAATTCTTACTTTGAGTATTCACTGTTGGAACTATTTTCCTATATCTCCTTAGTTGTAATTAATTAGGAAGCATGTGATCTAATTAATCTTACTACTAAACAACCCTAGACAAGCGCTAAAGATTTAATCTAGTGGTAGCCTTAAGACCTAGAGAGATCAATGAAGCTGAACAACACAAACACAAGCAGTTGTATTTAATTCAGTCAAATGTTCTTCTTAAGACTTAATAATTCCTGACGCAACAAACTCTTAAACCTTAATTACTTCACAAGTTAAAGGGATCAAACAATTACAGATTTGATATATAACTTAGCAGTAGATTGCAACAAATAATAAACTAGTAGGCCTCCTAGTAATTAAACGCAACAATCACGACAATATGCATAGAAAAACATCCAATACTCAAAACATAAATTGAACACTAAAAAATTAGATTAGATCTCACAATTTTATTGATTCCGAGGCCTCCGTTTCCTTCGACCAGGTTCTAAAAGTTTAGCCGCTCATGGCCATAGTCAAAACTTGATAATCCAAGAATTATACTGTTTTTATAGGCTTTTAGGCTGGATTTTAGATACCTTTTAGTTCATTTATGCCTGAATTGCTACTTATTTCTTTACATTTTATGTTTCAGGCTAAAATGGACATTTTGAGCAAATAATGATCGAACTGGAGTCTCTGGACTCAGAAGTAAGCGGATCTCAGAATTTGGGAGAGTTCTGAAGCAAAGTGAAGCACTATGAAGCTTGTTTCCATGGGAGAGCATCGAAGATTCAAGCAAAGAAGCAAGTAGAGGGCAATTATGTAATTTCAGAATTCTTCATAGAGGTTCGTCCCTGCAAAGTTTGTTCTTCACTGCGGCAAAATGAGTCACGCATGAGAATCCATTTTACCTCATCGCCGTGGCGAGATTTCTTCTTCGCCGCGGCGAAGCCTGTAGTTTTCAGTTTCTTTAAAACACACAGTTTCAATTTTAGGAAAAGTTTTAAGTTTTTGGGCGAAGTATAAAAGCGAAACTTTACCATTTTGAGAGGAGGTCGCATTTTCCTTAGTCTAGAATAGCTTTTTCATCTTCATAGTTTTGATTTGTGACGAATTTGTGTTGAAAGTGAGAAGATTTGGGATTAACTCTGGTGGATTCTTCAATTAGAGGATATCTCTTGTCTCTTCTCTCATTTTTATTATGTTGAACTTTGGATTTATTGTTTTTCTTGCTTATTGTATGGATTTAGCTATGAACTAACCCATTTTGGGTTAGGGTTTTGATGTAGTTCGGATTCTCATGGATTAAGCAATTGATTTTTATTATTTTCATATGCTATTGCAATGATTGTGGGGTTATTCTGTTTTTAATGTTATTAATTGATGAACATGATGAGATTGAGAAATAATTGATGTTAAGCTTCTTGGGCAATCACCATTGTAGTATTAAATGCTAGAGATAGATTTAAGAATCAATGAAATCAATCTAGGATTCTAGGTGCTTAATGAGCTTAGAACTATTAATCTTCAATTTGTTGGGTGTGGAAGTTTAATAAGGAAAAGTAGGAAAACATAGCCTGAGAAGGTATGTTTACAATTTAGAGAATTTGATTTACAATCAATGCATGTGAATATGGAAATAGCATAATCTATAGGTTTAATCCATCGAGTCCGAAGGAAATCAAAAACCTACCTTTTGTCTTAAACTGATATTACCTTGTTTTTAATCTTGCCTTCATAATTTAGTTTTGAATATTTAGAAATTTTGTTTTTGTTTTAAGTTTAATTTTCTCCCTTTAATCCAAACAACTCGATTGCTCCAACTTGAAAATAGTAGAAAATTTAGTGCTTAGCAACCAATCCTCGTGAGAACGATACTCACTCATCACTTTATTACTTTGTGTGACTAGTGCAGTTGCTATTTATGCATGTTGTAGTAACAACGCATCAAGTTTTTGGCGCTGTTGTTGGGGACTGAGTTTTGTGTTAACATTGAAATTTTCTTGTGTTAGCTAGATTGGAGTGCTATTTTTACTTAATTGTTGTTTGTTTAATTTTCGTTATTTTTCTTTGTTTGGTGTGATTTCACTCTTGCTATTTTTCTGTGTAGTTTATGCGAAGAGCAAGACGTCAGCTAGTGGTTCTTGTTGATCTTGAGATTGAAAGAACCACTCGAAGACTGAATAGAGAAAGAAGAGAAAGAGAAGCTACAGTTGAACCAGAAGTAATAGTTGTAGAGATGGTAGAGAATAGAACACTGAGGGAATTGTCTGTTGCCACAGTTGAAGGTAATGGATCAAGTATTACTAGACCAGCGGTACAAGCCAATAGCTTTGAGATAAAGCCGGCAATCATCCAGATGATCCAGCAGTTAGTTCAGTTTAAGGGTGATTTGAAGGAAGATCCAAATCTACACATTGCCAATTTTTTGGAGATTCATGATACTTTCAAGTTAAACAGAGTATCAGATGATGCGATTTGATTAAGACTATTCCCATTTTCATTTAAAGATAAAGCTAAGGGATGATTACTGGCACTACCAACAGGAACGATCACCACATCGAATGATTTAGGACAGAAGTTCCTGACCAAATTCTTTCCTCCAGCAAAGTCGGCAAAGTTGAGAAATGACATCACGTCATTCATTCAAGAAGAGTCAAAATCATTGTATGAGGCTTGGGAGAGATATAAAGAATTACTGAGAAGGTGTCCACATCATGGGTTGCCAGTTTGGCTGCAAGCCCAAACATTTTATAATGGATTAACAGTGAATGTGCAAACTATGGTGGATGCAGCCTCGGGAGAGCATTACAGAATAAGATTCTGGAAGAAGCTCACAAGTTGCTTGAGGTTCTGGCAAGAAACAATTATCAAAGACCTAATGAGAGGGTGCAACCGAAGAAATCTCTAGGTCTTCATGAAGTTGATGCATATACAGCCATTTCAGTCCAACTAACAGCACTTTAGAAACAGTTGGGAAGTATGTAGGTAAATTCCATTCAAGCTCCTCAACTAACTTGTGATTTTTGTGTAGGTAATCACATGAGTAGTGAATGTCAAGTGGGGAACACTTTTGCCTCAGCATCGTCATCATCGGAGTAGGTTAACTACTTGGCTAAAAATCAAATGCAACCGAACAATCCGTACTCTAACACATATAATCCTGGTTAGAGGAATCACCCGAACTTGTCTTGGGGCAATCAAAACTAACAGAATCAATAAAACAATCAATGGAATCAAAGGGCATTTCCAAACAACCAAACAGGGGTGAACAACCAACAAGGAAACCCAAGAGTGACAAAATTTGAGGACATGTTTGGGAAGTTCATGCAAGAGACCACATGTTTTATGAATGAGATGAGAACTAATTTCAGAAATCAAGGGGCGTCCAGTCAGAACTTGGAAGTACAGATGGAGTAGTTAGCTGAAAAGCTAAATGAGATACCACAAGGGCCTTTACCTAGCAACACAGTGACTAACCCACGTGAGCAAGCAAATGCAATAATTTTGAGGAGTGGGATAGTTTTGGAAGAGGGGAAAAAGCAAGGGAAGAAGAAAAACCACCAAGGAAAAAGGAAGAATCTGATGAGGAGGTAGATGAAGAGATAGTTGCTAAAGAGAAACCATGTATTTCTAGGGAAGAAGAACAGAAACGGGAAGAGAGGCAAGAGAGAACGAAAGAGAAATTGTCATTTCCCGAGATACCACCAGAATTGGCACATCACAATCCATCTGTGCTATTTCCTCAATGACTGAAGAAAAAGAATCAGGATAAGCAGTTTTCCAAATTCATTGAAATATTTAGAAAATTGCATATTAACATTCCTTTTGCAGATGCATTGCAACAGATGCCGAGCTACGCGAAATTTCTTAAGGAAATTTTATCAAACAAAAGGAAGTTAGAGGATAAGGAAACAGTGATGTTGACAGAGGAGTCCAAAATTCAAAGATCTAGGAAGTTTTACTATTCCTTGCATTATAGGAGATATTACATTTGATCGTGCTTTATGTGATTTAGGTGCTAGCATCAATTTAATGCCTTTTTCTGTTTTTAGGAGATTAGGAATTCGTGAAGTGAAGCCAATGACCATGTCGTTGCAACTTACAGATAGGTCCATAAAACATCCACGAGGTATAGTTGAAGATGTGTTGGTGAAGGTGGACAAGATTATCTTTCTGGCAGATTTTATCGCATTGGACATGGAAGGGGATAAGGAAATGCCTCTTATTTTGGGCTGACCATTTCTGACCATAGGAAGAGCACTCATAGATGTGCAAGAAGGAAAGCTTCTGTTGAAGGTTCAGGATGAAACAGTAATAGTCACTGTGTTTGAGGCTATGAAGTTTCCATCCGAGACAGATTCATGCTTTAGTGTTGATGTGGTGGATAAACTAGTAGCGGAGACCATTGAAGAGAATACTCCACAACTACCTCTAGAAGCATGTATTGCACAATCAAGAATAGTAGAGGTTGAGGAATCGGCAAAGAATGAATGTGCTAGATTGTTGGAAGCACTTCAGCCGATTGATGAAAACCAAGATCTTGAATTTGAGGAATTTGATTATGAGAAAGAGAAGGCAAAGGAAAGAAATGAGGAACCTCCAAAGCTTGAATTGAAACCCTTACCTTCCCACCTCAAATTCATGTATCTTGGGGAATTAGAAACACTCCCAGTAATCATCAGTTCAAAGTTGAGCAACTTGGAAGAAGAGCGATTGATTCGGGTTTTGAGAGAACTTCGATCAACAATTGGATGGACTATTTCTGATATTAGAGGCATCTCTCCATCTTTTTGCATGCATAAGATACTCATGGAGGATGATATCAAGCCTAGAATTTAACCATAACGAAGGTTGAATCCTTCGATGAAGGAAGAGGTGACAAAGAGGTGGTGAAACTTCTAGATGCAGGAATAATTTATCCCATTTCTGATAGTCTATGGGTGAGTCCAATGCAAGTGGTTCCAAAGAAGGGAGGTATCACAGTGGTAAATAATGAGAGCAATGAATTGATACCAACTAGGACAGTCACAGGATGGAGAATGTGCATTGATTATCGGAAATTAAATGAAACGACAAGGAAGGATCATTTCCCTCTTCCTTTTACCAATCAGATGTTGGAGAGGTTGGTAGGGCATGCTTACTACTGTTTCCTGGATGGTTATTCAGGGTACAATCAGATTGCCATTGCTCCTGAGGATCAAGAGAAAACGACCTTCACTTGTCCATATGACACCTTTGCTCACCGAAGGATGCCCTTTGGGTTATGTGATGAGAATGCAAAATGTCATATTTACCCCCTTAATGTCTAGTCTTCTATACTTATTATTTGCCTAAATGTACTCATTATTATTCTATTTTGATTTAGGATGCAAATGGAGGCATTAAATGCAAAACGGAACTAATTAGGTGAATTTAGATAGTTTCGACATCGCTTCATAATCTAGGCATAACTCTCTCATCCGAGCTCCAATTGAGACGATTTAAAATTCTTGGAACTAGAAGAAACAGATCTACAACTTTCATGTTTTAAGTTTGGAGAAATACTAGCTCCCTCAAGGTTATAATCGGGCTTGAAGTTGACGCACCTGCATTACTAACGTTCTGGAACATTCCGCCTTGTCATGCAATTCAAATAGGTAGATTTTTATAGGAAGTTTTAAAGACCTGTTGCATGCAAATTACAGCTGGAAAACACCATTTTCCTATTTTATTTTAGGACTTTATTATTTTATTTTCAATTAATTAGAATCAGATTAGGATAAATGTTATTTTAGGATATTAGAATATTTTGAGGAGATTTAGTAGAATTCAAATACTTCAATTTGAATGGGATATGTTTAAAAGGGGAGAGAGATCAGATGGAGAGACACATATACCTCTCCCTCTCATCTTCTTGGTATTTTCCTTTGAATTTTTTATGGCCATAAGTGGCTAACTTTTATAACTTGGTCGAAGGAAACAAGACCTCGGAATCAATAAACTGTGAGATCAATCTGGTTCTTTTTCTTTAAGTGTTCAATTTATGTTTGAGTATTAGATGTTCTTCTATGCATATTTTCATGATTGTTGAGTTTAATTACTAGGAGGCCTACTAGTTTATTAATTGTTGCAATCTACTGCTAAGTTAGATATCAAATCCGTAATTGTTTGATCCCTCTAACTTATGAAGTAATTAGGGTTTAAGAATTTGCTGCGTCAGGAATTATTAAGTCTTAAGAAGAACATTTGACTGAATTAAACGCAACCGCTTGAGTTTGTGTTGTTTAGCTTCATCGATCTCTCTAGGTCTTAAGGCTGCCACTGGATTAAATCTTTAGCTCTTGTCTAGGGTTGTTTAGTAGTAAGGTTAATTAGATCGCTTGTTTCTTAATTAATTACAACTAAGGAGAGATAGGAAAATAGTTCCAACGGTGAATATTCAGGATATGAATTGATTTATTTTTGTATCGATGATCAGTTGTAAGATTCCGATGGTGAATGTTGACCTAGACTAAGTTTCATTATTTGATTGATTTTGATAGTTTAATTTGAATTGTTTTTCCTGAAATTATTTCTGTTTTACTCAAAACCCCCCAGCCTTGTTCACGTAACATTAAACTCGGCTAGACACTCTTTGTGGGAACGATCCTTACTCACACTACTATGTGTATTTTTTTAGGGTTTTAATTCCGGGTGCCTACGATAGCACGCCATTATGCAATGCACCAGCCACATTTTAGATATGCATGATGTCGATCTTTGGTGATATAGTGGAGAGGTTTATAGAAGTCTTCATGGATGACTTCTCTATTTTGGTTCGTCCTTTGATCATTGTTTATCTAATCTTTCATTTGTTTTGCAGCAATGTCAGGAGACGAACTTGGTGCTCAATTAGAAGAAGTGCCACTTCATGGTTCAGGAAGGGATAGTGCTTGGTCATAAAATCTCTAAAGACGAAATAGAAGTGGATCGAGCAAAGACCGATGTGATTGAGAAGTTGCCACCACCCTCCAATGTTAAAGCAGTTCGAAGTTTCTTAAGGTATGCGGTGTTTTACAGATGATTCATCAAGGATTTTTCCAAGATTTCTAAACCCTTTTGCAATTTATTGATTAAAGATGTTGCTTTTGATTTTAATGATGAATGTATGCATGCTTTTCAAACTCTAAAGAAATTACCTGTATCTACACCTATTATTGTAGTCCTTGATTGGGGACTACCATTTGAATTGATGTGTAATGCTAGTGACTTTGCTTTAGGAGTAGTGTTAGGATAGAGGAAAAATAAAGCACTGCATGTAATTCAGTATGCTAGCAAAACACTCATTGATGCATAATTGAATTACACCACCACTGAAAAAGAATTGTTGATTGTGGTTTTTGCTTTTGATAAATTTCGTTCATATTTGCTAGGTGCGAAGGTGATAGTCTACATGGACCATTCAGCACTCAAGCACTTGATGGTAAAACAAGAAGCGAAACCTTGGCTGATAAGATGGATCCTATTGCTACAAGAGTTTGAATTGGAGATACGAGATAAGAAAAGGTCAAAAAATGTAGTAGTAGACCCCTTGTCAAGGATTGAACGACCAACTCAGGGAAATGAAGAAGAAACCCAAATCAAAGAAACTTTCCCGGATGAGAAATTGATAAGAGTGGAGGAAGCACCGTGGTATGCAGATTTTGCAAACTATTTGTGAGCGAGAGTGCTCCCCATTGGCATGACCTTCCAACAAAAGAGGAAGTTTTTCTCAAATTTGAAATACTATTTCTGGGAAGAACCGTTCCTTTATAGACACTGCGCTGATCAGATGATACGTAGGTGTGTGCCGGAAGAGGAAATGGAAAGTATTCTAAGGCAGGTGGTCATTTTGGAGGAGCTAGGACAACAGCCAAGGTTTTTTAATCTGGGTTTTACTGGCCAATCCTTTTTAAGGATTCTTTCCAGATGGTTCAAGAATGCGACCAATGTCAATAGAGTGGTAATATTTCAAAGAGGGATGAGATGCCGTTGAACAACATCCTTGTAGTTGAGCTATTTGATGTATGGGGAGTTGATTTTACGAGGCCTTTCCCAAATTCTTTTGGGAACACATACATTTTGGTAGGCATGGATTACGTATCAAAGCAGGTGGAAGCAGTTACATAGCCGTCTAATGATGTGAAGGTAGTGATTAATTTTGTGAGAAAGAATATTTTCTCAAGATTTGGACTACCAAGGGCAATCATTAGTGATGGAGGATCGCACTTTTGCAATAGGCAATTTGATGCCCTATTTGGAAAGTATGGGGTAAAACATAGAGTTGTAACACCTTACCATCCACAAACTAACAGGCAAGTAGAACTGTCGAACAGAGAACTGAAGGGAATTTTAGAAAAGACAATAAATGCATCTAGGAAAGATTGGTCACAGAAATTGGATGATGCATTACGGGCATATCGAACTACATTTAAGACTCCAATTGGAATGTCTCCATTCAGGATGATTTATGGGAAGGCATGTCACTTGCCAGTAGAACTTGAGCATAAGGCCTATTGGATAGTAAAGCAGCTCAACATAGATTTACAAGCTGCTGGAGAAGAAAGGATGCTGACTTTGACTTAGCTTGATGAGTTCCATCAAGAAGCTTATAAGAATGCTAGAATGTACAAGGAAAAGACCAAGAAGTGGCATGACAAGCATATCCGAAAGAACTTTGAAGTGGGTCAAAAAGTGTTGTTGTTTAACTCTAGACTTAGGCTTTTCCCAGGGAAACTTAGGTCAAGATGGCCCGGACCCTTCATAGTTACAAGAGTCTACCCATTTGGAGTGGTGGAGGTGTCACATGAAGAAAAAGGCACCTTTAAGTTCAATGGCCAGAGGTTGAAGCCATACATCGACGAAGTGATGAGTTGCAAGTCAATTCCTCTACGGCTCGACATTCCAACATGAGAACTCAAAAGAGTCGAGCTTTTCGACTATAAACAAGCACTCCTTGGGAGGCAACCCAAGTGTTTTCACTTGTTGCTGTTTAGTTTTCCTATAATTGTAGATGAAGTCTAATTTGTGTGTTTTTGGGTGTTTTAGGTGAGTTATCAAATCAAGGCGGAAAATTGAATTATCTAGTTTTCGCTGCGGTGAAAGACATTTATGAAAAATTGGAATACGAAAAGTCCCAGACTTCACCGCAGTGAAGTATCTTTTTTGCCGAGGCAGTGCGTTACTGGAATTTTTCGCCGCGACGAAGAAAGTTGAGCAAAATTTGCAAGGGGAATTTCATCGCGGTGAAGAAAGTTCTTCACCCGGGCGAGTAGCTACTGTAATTTTTCACCGCGGCGAAGAATTTGTCTTCGCCGCGGCATCGACTGGGTTTTTAAAAACCCTAAATTAGACCTAATGAACTTTGCCGCGGCAAAGTCTGCTTTATATAAATACCCATTTTATTTTCTTCATTTTTCATGCCACCCTTCAAACACATTTGAGAGAAAATTTTTTCACTTTCAATCTTGATACTTTCCAGTTAATTTCCATTACTTCTTCTAACTCTTAAACCATCCCAAACACAAACACAGCTCGATCTAACCAAGATCTTTGCAAAAAATTGAAGGAAATTTTGGGTTCAAGAAATTAGGGGTTTTCGCAATCTAGGTGATGTTTGGCTAAATTGGTTGCGCATACTTGATAATTCGAGGATTATGCTAGTTATTTTAAGCTTTTAGGTCGGATTTTAGATACTTCTTAGTCTATTTTTGCCTAAATTGATACTTAATTCCTTATATTTCGTGTTTCAGGTTAAAATGGGAATTTTGAGTGAATAAAGGCAGATTTGGTGTTTTTGACTCAGAAGCACACACAGGGCAATTATGGAATTTCAGAATTCTTCAGGAAGCTATGCTGCGGTGAAGGTTGTTCTTCGCCGCAGCGAAATGGGCCAATGACGAACCAAATTCAGCTCCTACTTCGCCGCGACGAAGTCTGTGTACTCCCTTTTTTGTAAAACGCACAATTTTGTTTTTAGGCTGAGTTGTAAGATTTTGGGGGAGGTATAAAAGAAATACTTAGTCTTTTTGTTTAGGGCATTCGTAGAGAGATTGAGAGAGTTTTTTACATTATTCTTAGATTGATTTTTGAGTGATTTTGGATTAACAAAGTTGGATTCGAGGAAACAGTGGATTCATCAATTTGGGGAGATTCTTTTCTCTTTTCTTTTGTTTCCATTATGTTGAACCTGGAGTTTTTCATTTCTTTTAATTGTTTTATTGATTTAGCCATGAACTAACCTATTTTGGGTTAGGGTTTTGATGTAGTTCGGATGCTAATGGGTTAGAAAGTTGATGATTATTAATTTCATATGATTTTGCTTTGATTGTGTGATTATTCTGTATTTATTGTTCGTATGTGATGACCATGATGAGATTGAGAGATAATTCTTGTTAAGCTTCTTGGGTAATCACTGTTGTATTATTGGATGCTAGAGATAGATTCAAGAACCGATGAAATCAATCTAGGATTCTTGTGCTTAATGAACTTAGATTTACTAACTTTCATTTTGTTGGGTGCGGAAGGTTAATAGGGAAGAGTAGGACAACATAGCCTGAGAAGGTATGTTGGACACTTTAGAGAGTTTGATTTACAATCAATGCATGAGAATATGAATTTAGTTTAATTCTTAAAGTTTAACCCATAGAGTCCGAATGAAGTCAAAATCCTACCAGTTTGTTTGAATTGATTTTATCCCATTTTAAATTTTGCTTTCATAGTTTAATTTTAATTTAGTAAAATTTTGTTTTAGTTATAGTTTAAGTTGCTCCCTTAAATCCAAAAGAATTTGATTGCTTCAACTTGAAAACGTTAGAAAACTTAGTGCTTAGCAACAATCCTTGTGGGAACGATACTCTACTTTTCACTTTATTACTTGTGCGACTAGTATACTTGCTACATATTGCATGTTATAGGAAACACGCATCAAGTTTTCGGCGCCGTTGCTGGGGATTGAGTTTTAAGTTAACATTGAGTTTTTCTACAGTTAGCTAGATTAAAGTTTTAATTTTTGTTTTAAATTTTCAATTGGTTTGTGATCTCACTTTCTTTCCTTAATTCTTTGTAGTTTATGCGAAGAGCGAGACGTCAGCCAGTGGTTCCTGTTGATCTTGAGATTGAGAGCCCCGCCAGACGACTTAACAAAGAGAGAAGAGAAAGAGAGGATTCAGTGGTTGAAACAGAAGAAATAGTTGGTGAAATGGTAGAACTAGAAAACAAGACACTAAGGGAATTCTAAGTTGCCACGGTTAATGGCAGTGGGTCGAGTATTACTAGGCCAATGGTGCAAGCCAACAACTTTGAGATTAAGCTAGCAATCATTCAGATGATCCAGCAGTCGGTAAGGTTTAATGGTGATTTGAAGGAAGATCCGAATCAGCATATTGCGAACTTCTTAGAAATTTGTGACACCTTTAAGTCGAACGGAGTGTCAGATGATGCCATTAGGTTGAGGTTATTCCCATTCTCATTAGGGGATAAAGCTAAAGGGTGGTTAATGGCACTACCAGTGGGGACTACCATAACTTAGAATGATCTAGCATAGAAGTTCCTGACTAAGTTCTTTCCTCTAGCAAAATCAGCAAAACTAAGAAATGATATCACATAATTTCTACAAGAGGAATCTGAGTCATAGTATGAGGCTTGGGAGAGGTACAAGGAATTGACGAGGAAATGTCCACACCATGGGTTGCCAGTTTGGCTTCAAGTCCAAACTTTCTACAATGGACTGATGGGTAACGTGCAAACCATGGTGGATGCAGCATTAAGAGGAGCTTTGCAGAATAAGACACCCGAGGAGGCCTATGAGTTGCTTGAGGTCCTGTCAAGCAACAACTATCAAAGACCAAATGAGAGAGCAATACCAAGAAAATATGCGGGTCTTCATGAAGTTGATGCTTCCACAGCCATCTTAGCCCAACTCACGACACTTCAAAAATAGTTGGGAAGTATACAGGTAAACTCTATTCAAGCACCTCAACTAACTTGTGATTTTTTTGCAGGAAACCATATGAGCAGCGAGTGTCAAGTGGGGAACACATTTGCTTTGTCATCTTCATCAACGGAGCAAGTGAACTACTTGGCAGGAAATCAGCGGCAACCAAACAACCTGTACTCCAACACATACAATCCGGGGTGGAAAAATCATCCAAATCTGGCTTGGGGCAATCAGAACTAGCAAAATAATCAATGGAACCAAAGGACAGTGCCGAATAACCAACTAGGGGTGAATAATCAACCAAGAGATCCAAGAGTGACAAAGTTGGAAGGCATGTTTGGGAAATTTATGCAGGAAACCAAGGGATTTACGAATGAGATGAGGACAAATTTCAGAAATCAAGGGGCATCCATTCGGAATCTTGAGGTATAGATGGGTCAATTGGCCGAGAAGCTAAATGAGAGACCGCAGGGTTCCTTACCAAGCAATACAGTGACTAACCCATGTGAGCAAGCAAATGCCATAATTTTGAGGAGTGGGACAGTTTTGGATCCTATTGCGACAGAGGCTTTGTTAGTGGATCTGCGAGATTGTCGTCAGTATGCACTTTACTAATCTGCACGTCTTTCCTCTCAACTATCTCTCTAATGAGATGGAATCGTTTGAGTATGTGTCTGGATTTCTGATGAGACCTTGGTTCCTTGGCTTGAGCAATTGCTCCATTGTTGTCACAATAGATGTCTATAGGATCAACAATCGTAGGAACCACACCAAGTTCAGTAATGAACTTCTTAATCCAGACTGCCTCCTTGGCCGCATCCGACAATGCAATATACTCNCCATGAAATCTGAGATGGACTCCATGTACCAGAACCAAGTGTGGTCTCTGGTGGAACCACCTGAAGGGGTAAAACCCATAGGGTGTAAATGGGTCTTCAAGAAGAAGACTGACATGGATGGCAACGTGCATACTTATAAAGCACGGCTGGTTGCCAAAGGTTTCAAACAAATTCATGGCATTGACTATGAAGAAACCTTTTCGCCGGTTGCCATGATTAAATCCATCCGGATTATGCTTGCAATTGCTGCATATCATGACTATGAGATTTGGCAAATGGATGTCAAAACTGCTTTCCTGAACGGAAACCTTGAGGAGGATGTGTATATGACACAACCTGATGGTTTCGTTCTTGATAGTCAAGCTAATAAGGTATGCAAGTTGCAGAGATCCATTTATGGACTCAAGCAAGCTTCAAGGAGCTGGAACATTCGTTTTGATGAGGCCGTAAAAGAATTCGGTTTTATCAAAAACGAAGATGAGCCCTGTGTTTACAAGAAAGTGAGTGGGAGCGCAGTAGCATTCCTAGTGTTGTATGTCGATGACATACTTCTGATCGGGAATGATATACCGAACTTGCAGTCGGTAAAGACTTGGTTATCCAAGTGCTTCTCCATGAAAGACTTAGGGGAAGCAGCCTACATCCTTGGTATAAAGATCTATCGTGATAGATCGCGTAGGTTGCTTGGCCTAAGTCAGAGTGCATATATTGACAAAGTACTGAAACGATTCAGTATGGAAGAATCCAAGAAAGGATTTCTTCCGATGTCACATGGTGTTTATCTCTCTAAGGAATTGTGTCCTAAAACACAAGATGAGAGAGATAGGATGAAGAGGATCCCATATGCATCAGCAATTGGATCCATCATGTATGCCATGCTATGTACTCGGATTGATGTCTCATGTGCTTTGAGCACTTGTAGTAGATATCAATCGGATCCAGGTGAGCATCACTGGATGGCTGTCAAGAATATTCTTAAGTACCTGAAGAGGACTAAGGATATGTTCTTGGTTTATGGAGGGGAAGATGAGCTCACTGTAAGAGGATACAGTGATGCTAGTTTCCAAATGGACAAAGATGATTATCGATCGCAATCTGGGTTTGTATTTTGTCTCAATGGCGGTGCAGTGAGCTAGAAGAGCTCTAACCAAAGCACTATAGTGGACCCTACAATGGAGGCTAAGTATAATGCATTGTCAGATGTGGCCAAGGAGGCAGTCTGGATTAAGAAGTTCGTTACTGAACTTGGTGTGGTTCCCACGATTGTTGATCCTATAGACATCTATTGTGACAACAATGGAGCAATTTCTCAAGCCAAGGAACCACAGTCTCATCAAAAGTCCAGACACATACTCAGACGATTCCGTCTCATCAGAGAGATAGTTGAGAGGAAAGACGTGCAGGTAGTAAAGTGCATACTGATGACAATCTCGCAGATCCACTAACAAAGTCTTTGTCGCAGCAGAAGCATGAAAGGCACTTGAGATCATTTGGTATTAAATACATGAATGATTGGCTATAGTGCAAGTGGGAGATTGTTAAAGTAGATGCCCTAGAGCCAATCAATTATTGTAGAATTGACTCTTTGTAATAATGTTCATTAATCAATAATAAAAGGCATTTTATTCTATATTGCGTAAATCTTATTATTGCAATATGTATTGATATATGCCCTTAGAATGGTAGAACCGTGACGAGGGTATCAAGTGTTTCAAATCTTGATAGTGAGAACCCTATGAGCACATATGGTGGTCATTCTGGAAACATTCGTAGCCCCAGTATTATTCTGAAGTAAGGGCACATATAATACGGTAAGGCTATCATAGTGTTGAATGACCCCGTCGAAAGGCCGTGACTAATCTCACTTGTCAAGGTTGTTTGGTGACAACCTGGTACAACACATGGGTGCTTGTTGTAGGCAGATATACCGCAGCAAGTTCACTGGACTGACCCACTAGAGGATTCCATATGGATGGTAACCCCAATGTCTATGGGACAAATCCTCTAACAAATGGTGGTGCATGTGATCCTTAGACTTGAGATCACCGGAGTGCCTTGTGCACTGATTGGTGCAGTTTGACACTACCCTAACGCAGTTCTTTTCAGAGCTGTCAATACGGTGGTGATTGGCTGCATCGAGGAGTATATCAAGACTATGGTGGATAGACAGAGGATTCATCACTCCTGAGTACGGGAGAAGTTATCTCACAGCGTAATTCAGTATATGGCAATGACACTAAAACTGTGGCCATAATGGGATTGAGTTATTGCTCTATCCGGATTATAATATAGGTCATTGGTCCAGAAGTTATATACATAATATCGAGAGTAACCGGAGGTTGACACTATTTCTATGCCTTCGTCTTGTCAAGATAACGAATGATGAAAGGATCGAATTGTACGGTAACCATATCATTGACAGGTAGCTACTTTGCTGAATCCGAATCTATCAGGTGGCCATGATGCCTTATTAGGGGCCAATCTTGGTCTGTGTATTAGTGAGACGATTAATTGGTGTTAATCGCGATATTATACACTGCCGGTATGATGAGGAGCCTATGAGTCACACACATAGAAGATAATTTAAGACTCAGGAAGAAAGAAGGGCGTTTTCGTCTTTTTAGGTGAAAGGGTATTTTGGTAATTTCACAATGCAATTAAATTTGCTGAGGTCGTAGCCTTTTATTTAATTTGTTAGAAAAAATTAAATAAGTGAAATTACATTTAAATATGTGTTAGCATATATTTAAATAAATTATCATTATTGTTAAATGTTAATATATATATTAAATATATATTAATTGATTTTAATTGAGATAATGATGGAATAAAAATAAATATCTAATTGGGAGTGTTTGGCAACATGGGGTGTTTGGGTTATAGCCCAAGCCTATTCCATATGGGAATAGGGCAACTAAAATAACACTATAAAAGAAAAGTTTTAGTTGAAAGTTGCTAAGGGTTTTTCATTATTTCATTTTGATTAAAAAGAAAACTACAGCAGCCCGAAATACACTCTCTCACACCACTTTTGCTTTTGCAAAGAATCAAAGTTCTTCTTTGGTTTTTCTTCTTGATTTCTTAAGGCCAAGGAGGATCTAGCAAATCCCTCCTTGGTTCTTGGTGGTTGTCTTCGTGTGGACTTCTTGGTTCGATCCTACACTTGGATTGGTAGTAAACACGTTCAGAGACAATATTGGTGGAGCCTCCAACGTGGGTATGAATCTAAACTTTAGATTTAATTTTTCTGCAGATTCTTGATATTATACATAAACTGTAAAATTTGTGCCTTGATTTTGGGCTTTAAGGAACGATCTCCAGTTGTATAAAATTTTGTTTTCCGCTGTGCAACCAGGTCGTTTCCTAACACCAGGTACAAGTGGTTCCGAAGAAGGGAGGTATCACAGTAGTAAGGAATGAGAGTAATGAATTGATACCAACTAGGACGGTGACGGGCTAGAGAGTGTGCATTGATTACCGGAGATTGAATGAGGCAACAAGGAAGTATCATTTTCCACTACCTTTCATTGATCAGATGTTGGAGAGGTTGGCAGGACATGCTTATTATTGTTTCTTGGATGGGTATTCAAGATACAACCAGATTGCCATTGCTCTTGTGGATCAAGAGAAAATGACCTTTACTTGCACCTATGGGACCTTTGCTTACCGAAGGATGCCTTTTGGGTTATACAATGCACCAGCAACATTTCAGAGATGCATGATGTTAATCTTTGGAGACATGGTGGAACAGTTCATAGAAGTCTTCATGGATGACTTCTCAATTTTTGGTTCGTCTTTTGATAGTTGTCTAACTAATCTTTCTCTTGTTTTGCACCGATGTAAGGAGATGAACCTAGTGCTCAATTGGGAGAAGTGTCATTTCATGGTCCAGGAGGGAATAGTGCTCGGCCATAGGATTTCAAAGGATGGAATAGAAATTGATCAAGCAAAGACAGAAGTGATTGAGAAGCTGCCACCATCAGCGAATGTCAAAGCGGTCCGAAGTTTCTTGGGGCATGCGGGGTTTTACAGACGATTCATCAAGGATTTTTCTAAGATTTCTAAACCCCTTTGCAATTTATTGAATAAATATGTTGTGTTTGATTTTAATGATGAATGCATGCATGCCTTTCTAACCCTTAAAAAATTATTAGTATCTGCACCTAGTATTGCAGTTCTCAATTGGGGACTACCATTTGAATTAATGTGTGATGCTAGTGATTTTGCTTTAGGGGTAGTGTTAGGATAGCGGAAGAGCAAAATGTTGCATGTAATTCAATATGCTAGCAAAACACTCACTGATGCAAGATTGAATTACACCACCACTGAAAAAGAATTGTTGGCTGTGGTTTTTGCTTTTGACAATTTTTGTTTGTATTTGTTAGGTGCAAAAGGTGATCGTCTATACGGACTATTCAGCCTTTAGGCACCTATTAGCAATGCAAGAAGCAAAACCTCGACTCATAAGATGGATCTTATTGCTTCAGGAGTTTGAGTTGGAAATTCGCGATAAGAAGGGGTCAGAAAATGTGGTAGCAGATCACTTGTCGAGAATTGAGAGACCACTTCAGGGAAATGTGGAGGAAATCCCAATTAGAGAAACCTTTCTGGATGAGAAGTTGATGAGAGTGGATGAAGCACCATGGTATGCAGATTTTGCAAATTATTTGTCATCAAGGGTGCTCCCAAGTGGTATGATGTTCCAACAAAAGAGAAAATTCTTCTCAGATTTGAAGTACCATCCACAAACGAGTGGGCAAGTGGAAATGTCTAATAGAGAGCTAAAAGGCATTTTAGAAAAGATAGTTAATGCATCTAGGAAGGATTGGTCACGGAAATTGGATGATGCATTATGGGCCTACCGAACTGCATTTAAGAATCCAATTGGTATGTCCCCATTTAGAATGGTTTATGGGAAAGCACGTCACTTATCGGTGGAACTCGAGCATAAAGCATACTGCGCAGTCAAGCAGCTAAATATGGATTTAAGAGCTGCTGGGGAGGAAAGGATGCTGACTTTGAACGAACTCGATGAGTTCCGTCTCGAAGCATATGAAAATGCTCGAATTTACAAGGAGAAGACAAAAAGGTCGCATGACAAGCATATCAGGAAGAAGGATTTTGAAGTGGGGCAAAAAGTGCTGTTGTTCAATTCTAGACTTAGGCTATTCCCTGGAAAACTTAAGTCTAGATGGTCCGGACCATTCACGATTACAAGAATTCACTCATTCGGAGCAGTGGAAGTTACACATGAAGAAAAGGGCACTTTTACAGTCAATTGATAGAGATTGAAGCCATACATTAATGGGGTGATGAGTTGCAAATCCATCCTAATACGGCTTGACATTCTGATATGAAAAATTGAGAGAGTTGAGCTTATCAACTATAAACAAGCGCTTCTTAGGAGGCAACCCAAGTGTTTTAAATTTTTGTTTTTCTATTTTTATTTCAGTGTGGCTGAATATGTTTGATTCTTTTTAATTTGTGTGTTTTTGGGTGTTTTAGGTGAAGTTTTCAGCTAATGCAAGGAAAGAAAATGCTCCAGACTTCGTCGGGGTGAAGAAATATTCTTCGCCACGGCGAAACACATTGGGTAAAAATAAGTTTTGGAAAGTCCCAGACTTCGCCACAGCGAAGATTGTTCTTCGCTGGGGTGAAGCAACCTGAAAATTTGTGGCAGCTACTGTATTTTATCACCCCGGTGAAGAATTTGTCTTTACCACGACGAAAAAGGTTGGATGAAATTTTTCTAACTGTATTTTTTAATCCTGGCGAAACCTGGGTTTCAAATTAGGGTTCATGAACGAAGAACTTCGCTGCGGCAAAACTTGTTCTTTGCTGCGGCGAAGCCTGTTTTCTATATATACTCACTTTGGCTTTTCATTTTCCATGCGATTTTTCAAATACATTTGAGAAAAAAAATTTCCAATTTCAATCCTTTGCCTCCCAAGTGTTTTCCCAACCAAAGTTTTCACTCATTAACCCTCCTAAACACCAAAACAACTCATTTCAATAACAAATTTTTCAAAAATTTCATGAAAATTTCAAGTTCAAGAAATTTGGGGCTTTCAAATCTGGGCTGCTTCTAAGTAAATTGGTGGCGAATAATCCTTCGTATTGGTAAGATCTCAAGTTCCCTAAACTCATTTTTGCAAAATTTCAAGTTTTAAGTTGTAAATCCGAAAAATTTATTTTTGGTTGAGTTGAGAATTTTGTGTATTTGAATTTGTTGAAGAAGGGTTTATTGTGCATGTTGTGATATTGAGAAGTGTGGGTGTTGAGTTTTGGAGTGTGTTGTTGAATTTGGAGAAATCGTAGTTTGGGGGTCTAATTGCGAATTTTCGGAAGTGTTTTCAATTTTCTTTTTCAGGTTTGAATTGGTGGTTGTGGGGAACCTAGGCTTGAATTTTTGGGTTCCGTTGTGAATTGAATTATAGAAAATGGCACACAAAGTTAAGATTCCATACAAAGGAAAGGGGAAAGGAAAGAAAGTGGACAGCCGCTTTGTCAGTGAAGAAGCCTAGAAACGATATCAGGGGGCTATCCAAAGAAAAGATAAAGGCTTTATTCCTGAGCGCGGATTGACTGCGAGTCAGGCGTTGGATTGGAGTCGAGGGAGACGATGGGAACTGTTTATGAGTACTCCTGCACAACCAGCTGTAGAGCCGCTAGTAAGGGAGTTTTATGCCAATCTCCTGTATTGTGAGGAGGGTTTTGCATTTGTGAGAGGGGTTGATGTGCCGTTTACAGAAGATGTGATCAATGAGTTTTATAATCTGCCTGGGTTTGATCAGGATGAGTACGGAAAGTTTAGGGGGACACAGTTTGAGGATAGTATCACTCCTCCGGTCATTGCAAAATTGGATGCAACTTGGTCAGTGTTGAAGAAACAAAAGAAGACCATTAAGGGAACTTCTTTGACACCGATGGCTCGATTGTGCCAATATTTTGTTAGTGCAAGGTTGATGCCGGAAACGCACTATAACATAGTAACTTATGAAAAAGCATTACTTCTTTATTCTATTGCCATAGGAAAGAGTATAAATGTGGGAAGAATTATCTTTAACAACATTCATCATGCCGCCAAACCAGGGCAATCAAGTTATTCCTTCCCACATCTCATTACAGCCTTGTGCATTAGAGTGAGAGCCAAGGTGGAAGGTGATGAGCAACGTATTCATTCTGCCCCTATCCTCGATTCAAATTATTTTCAAAAGCATCTTGAACGTCCAGAAGCTGAGCAACCAAGGACAGGAACAAAACGACAAAGAACCACACAAGGCCCTGTCACATCCTCCAGCGCCATAGCTACACAGAAGGAGATGATGCAGCAGATGATGGGTATGATGAAACAGATGGCAAAACATCAGGATTGGTTGGTTGAGTAGACCCAGATGATGTATGAGATGCAGAAGAGTAGCTTTAACAAGCTCAACGTTGACACTTCAGGATCCAATGGGCCGATTGGGATTCAGATGAGTGGATAAGCTCAGAGTCGGAAGACGAGGGAAGCGAAGAATGAGCACCAGAACACCTGTGTTGTTGTCTTTATTTTCATTTGTTTTTAGTTGATTTTGTTTTTCATTTCAAACATTAAACCCAGCTTATATTTTTGTTTTGGATTGTTGTAGTTTTTTTCATTGTTTCATTTTTCTTGTAATTTGTAGTTTGTGTAAGGACGAGATTAGGTTGTAATACTTTCATATTAGTCTGTAAATTTTTCTAACCTAGTGGACACTACAGTTTCAATTGTTTTGACAGATGTTGGGTGACGAAAAGGTCATAGATCGAGTGTGCACTATGGAGCGACACTTCATGGATTAATCAATGAACTATCTCTTACCTTTGTTATTTTTGTTTTTCTATTCCTAATTTATGCGTAATGGGACATTAGGGACAATGTCATCTTTTGTTTGGGGGGTAGGAAAATTAGAAAATTTTTTATTTTGTTGATTTTATTTTGTTTTGATTGTTTTTGCCAATGATGAATTGTATAAATCAATGATGCGAATTGGATTTGTGCATTTTTATTGTTGAGAAATGTTAAGCATTGCTT
Source organism: Pistacia vera (assembly GCF_008641045.1). NCBI lineage: Eukaryota > Viridiplantae > Streptophyta > Magnoliopsida > Sapindales > Anacardiaceae > Pistacia > Pistacia vera. Next base: position 27,226 of record NW_022195199.1, on the reverse strand, counting down.
CAAGTTTAGGTTTATTGATTGAATTTTGATTGAGGTTTGTTGAGTGGTTCAACCACCATTTTCATTTTTTTTTTCGGCATACTTAGATTCATTTTATGTACTTAGGTAAAGTTTGATAATGTTGGTGGACTCTAGAACCTAGTAGAGAAGTGGTTAAGGCGAAATTCTTGGATTAGACATGGTTGAGGAGATGATTTAGGCATTCCTTTTGGAACGTTTGAGCCTTTCTAGCCAACCTAGGAATGAAATTGTCCTTAGTCACCAATTTGATCCGTTTTGATCATTATTGCTCTATTTTTCTTGGCTAACCAGAAATTTGTCCGATCCTTGTATCCTAAACACTCTGTTGTACCCTTAAGAGAATTCGATCCTAATGCAAACACAAAGAAAGAGAAGAGTTGTACGAATTGACTAAAAGAATAGTTTGGAGGTTCTGAGAAGGGCAATAATATATATATATATATATAGTACTATATATATATATATATATATATATATATATATATATATATATTATAATATATATATATGTAAGAGTAGTTCACCTCAATTCAATGGATTTGTTTGATTATATTGGATTCAAAAAAAAAAATATTTCTTTTGCCAAGTTGAAGGGTATCTCGGCTAGAAACCAGTAACCGCCTTAAAAAATGCCTGGCAGTACTTGGCGACCTCTAGTTTAACAACGCCACGTCACCTTCGACCCACGCATTTATGGTATCAGAAATAAGAAAGATGCAAGTTTGAGGGGTGTAAATTAGTGGTACGTTGATTGGTGGTTGAGAAGAAGTGGAGTTCGATTTGGTTTGAGTGTTGCATGAGGAAAACCGAGTTCTCTTACTTTGTATTTCCTATCCTTTTCTTGGAACCCACTTCCTGAGCTAGCGTTACAAGCTTATAAAGACTTGTTGATTCTATCTTTGTCTAGTCCTCATAGTGGAGAGTAGTTCGAATTTAGGCTTATGGAGTCTGCCACCATTGATAAACTTTGATTCCTGCATAAGATAATCCGGGAAGTGGAGGTGAGTGAAGTGGGGATTACCTACTCGGGGGACCAATTGAGAAAGGAAATCGATGAACTTATAACTCTTGGAGTGTTAAACATTTGTCTTTTAATAATTTTGCAACAACTTTTGAGATTGGTATAAATTCTAGGCAGTTGTTTTGTGAGTCGAGTCTTTTGTTTCTCTTATTTAATTTTTTTCATTTGTTGTTTTGTGTTTTTGTACGTTTGTGTTTTTTCTTTTATCTTGTTTTGTACCTGATGCTCGGGGACAAGCATGTCCTTGGTTTGGGGGTATTTGATAATCCGAGGATTATGCCAGTTATTTTAAGCTTTTAGGTCAGATTTTAGATACTTCTTAGTCTATTTTTGCCGAATTTATACTTAATTCCTTACATTTTGTGTTTCAGGTTAAAATGGAAATTTTGAGCGAATAAAGGTAGATTTGGAGTTTTTTGACTCAGAAGCACGCGGAGGGCAATTCTGGAATTTCAGAATTCTTTAGGAAGCTTCGCCGCGGCGAAATGGGCCTGTGATGAACTAGATTCAGCTCCTACTTCGCCGTGGTGAGATTTTTTCTTCGCCGCGGCGAAGTCTATGTACTCCCCTTTTTGTAAAACGCACAGTTTTGTTTTTAGGCTGAGTTGTAAGATTTCGGGGGAGGTATAAAAGAAATACTTAGTCTTTTTGTTTAGGGCATTCGTGGAGAGATTGAGAGAGTTTTTTTACATTATTCTTAGATTTATTTTTGAGTGATTTTGGATTAACAAAGTTGGAAGATTCAAGGAGAAATTGGGGGTTTTCGCAATCTAGGTGATGTTTGGCTATATTGGTTGCGCATACTCCATTGTTTTGGTAAGATTTCAAGTTCCCTAAGCTTTTAATCAAAAATTTTCGTGTTTAGATTTATAGATCTAAAAATTTTGATTGTGGTTAAGTTGTGGATTTTGGTGATTTTGTGTGTTAATTTTGTGTTGGAGGAAGTGTTGATTTTGCATTATGTGATATTGAGGAGTGTGGATTTTGATTTTTGGAGTATTGGGTTGATTACGAAAAATTTGTAGTTTGGGGGTCATTTTACAATTTTTGGAAGTTGTGGTGCTTGTGCAGGATTGAGTGTGGTTGTTCATAGGGTGTTTAGAATTGAATTTTTGAGTTAAATTGTTGTGGGAAAAATGCCGGTCAAAGTACCATCCAAAGGTAAAGGAAAGAGGAAGAAAGTGGACAACCGATTTATGAGTGATGAGGCCCGAAAACTCTATGAAGGGGCAGCCCAAAGGAAAGATAAAAGATTTATCCCCGAGCGTGGATGGACCATTGACCACGCTAACAAATGGAGTGAAAGAAGACTTTGGGGGTTGTTTATGAGTCAACCCGAGCATGCAGCCGTAGAACTGATTGTGAGAGAGTTCTATGCTAACCTCTCTAAGTGTAATGAGGGGGTTGTCTATGTGACGGGGATTGATGTACCTTTTGATGTTAAGGAGATCAATAATTTATTTGAGTTACCTAAAATTTCCCATGATAAGCGTATAGAGTGGAAGTCGAAACGATTTGATGCTGATGCAATGCTTCCGATTTTAACAAAACCGGGTACCACTTCGGAAGTTTCAAAGAAAGGAAAGAAGTCTATCAAGGGAACAAATCTGACTCCGATGGCTCGGTTGTGGCAATACTTTGTGAGTGTGAGGCTGATTTTGGAGACACATTATAGCACCGTAACTTATGAAAAGACATTGCTTCTTTATTCCATTGCCACAGGGAAGAAAATTGATATAGGGAACATCATCATGAATAGTATCAAGAATGCAACTCAACTAGGGCGAGGCAGTTTCCCATTCCCATAGCTCATTACAGCATTGTGCCTCAAAGCAGGAGTCGAGAAGATTGAAAATGAACCACTGATCCATGTTGCCCCAGTCCTTGACTCAGACTACTATCACAAGCACCTTGAACATATCGACGATGAGCAACCTAGTGTTGGGACAAAACGATAGAGAACCACATAGGGAGCTGGCACATCATCCAGTTCCACAGCTACTATGAAGGAAATGATACAGCAGATTATGGGTCAGATGAGACGTATGACAAAACATTAGGAATGGCTGGCAAAGCAAACCCGGATAATGTTTGACATGCAGAAGAGTAGCTTCGACAAGCTCAATGTTGATATTGTGACATTCCAATGGGCTGACTGGGATTGAGATGAGTGGATGGGCTCCGAGTCAGAAGAGGACGACGCCAAGGAAGATGAGGAAGCCGACGAATGAGCCAGAACACCTGTTTTGTCTTTTGTTTTTGTTTGTTTTTATTTTGGTTTCTTGTTGGGTATTTGGAGCTTTGAACTGATTTTTATTGTTTGTGGTTTGGTTTTGGATTGTTTTTTCGTTTAGTTTAAATTTGTGTTGAACTTTTAGTTGAAAAGACAAGATTAGGTTGTAATATTCCATAGTAGTTGTGAATTTTTCTAACACAGTGGACACCATAGTTTTCAATTGTTTTATAGATTTTGGTGATGAAAAAGTCAAGGACCGGGTGTGCAAAATGTTGAGCGACACTTCAGCTTCAGCATTAATCAGGGAACTATCTTGTACTTTTACAGATTTTGTTTTCTATTCCTAATTTGTGCATAATGTGACATTGGGGACAATGTCATCTTTAGTTTGGGGGAGGAAAAATTTGAGAATTTTTGAACTTTTTATTTTATTCCATTTCTATGTTTTGTGCGTATGCCAATGATGAATTATAATCAATGATGAGTTTAGGGTTGTTGGGATTTTATTGTTGAAAAATGTTAAGCATTGCTTCAAGTTTTTGTTTATTGATGGATTTTGATTGAGGTTTGATGAGTGGTTCAGCCACCATTTTCATTTATTTTGGCATGCTTAGACATTTTTTGTGGTTAGGTAAAGTTTGATAATGTTGGTGGATTTAGAACCTAGTAGAGAAGTGTTGAGGGAAATCTAGGAATAGACATTGTTGGGAAATGATTTAGGCATTTTTTGAAACGGTGAGCCTTCCAGCGACCCATGGATGAATCTTTCCTTAGTCACCCATTTGAGCCTTATGAGATTATCATTGCTTTTTATTTCTTCAAACTGAATTTTTCCAATCCAACTACCCTAAACACTTTATCATACTTTGGAGAATTTTGGACTTAATGCAAACACAAGGAACCTAAAGAGTTGTATGAATGTACTAAAGAATAGTTGGGGGTTGTGAGATGAGCCAAAGAATAAGAGAGGTGTTAACCTCAATTGAATTATTTTTTAACTTTTTTTTTTTTTGGAGAACTGCAATGGGAAGCAAAAATAAGAATTGTGCTGGTTGAGTGTTGTTAATTGGTTGACATATTGAGTGATGGTTGAGAAAGAAGTGGGAGTTTGATTAAGTCTTAGTGTTTGCTTTAAGGAAACCAAATCTTTTGTTTGTTTATCTTTTTCCTTTCCTTTGGAGCCCACTACCGAGCCTAAGTTATAAGCCTAGGAAGACTATTGATTCTTAGCGATGTCTAATCCCATTAATGGAGAGTAGTTCAATATTTAGGTTATGGAGGCGCCACCATTTGAAAACTTTGCGTTTCTGCTTATAATAGGGAAGTCGAAAGGTGGGATTGAAGTAGGGATACCTGCTTGGGGACCAATAGAGGAAGATAGTCGATGTTACTTATAACTTCTTGAGTGCTAAAAATTTTTCTAGTAATATTTGCAACAACCTTTGAGATTTATATAAATCCTAGGCAGTTGTGTGTGGAGTTGAATCTTATGTTTTTTTTTTTTTTTTTTTTTTTTTTGGTTAATTTAGCTATTTTGTGTTATTTGGGGGTTGTTGTTTTTCTTCATTTTGTTTTATACACTGATGATCAGGGAAGAGCATGTCTTTGTTTGGGGGTATTTGATAATCTGAGAATTATACTTATTTATTAGGCTTTAGGCTGGATTTTAGATACTTTTAGTTCATTTATGCCTGAATTGCTAATTATTTCTTTACATTTTGTGTTTCAGGTAAATAGACTTTGAGTAATAATGAGCGAATTAGAGTCCCTGGACTCAAAGTAAGCGGATCTCAAAATTTGGGAGAGTTTTGAAGAGAGTGAAGCACTATGAAGCTTGTTTCCATGGGAGAGCATCGAAGATTCAAGCAAAGAAGCAAGCGGAAGGCAATTCTTAATTTCAGAATTCTTCATGGAGGTTCATCACGGCGAAGTTTGTTTCTCACGCGGCGAAATGAGTCATGCACGAGAATCCCTTTTCCTTCGTCGCGCGGGGAAGATTTCTTCTTCGCCACGACGAAGTCTGCATTTCAGTTTCTTTAAAAGCACAGTTTCAATTTTAGGAAAAGTTTTTGGTTTTTGGGCGAAGTATAAAGCGAACTTACCATTTAGAGGAGATCCATTTTCTTAGTATAGAATAGTTTTATCTGCTCAATTAGGGAGATCTCTGTCTTTTCTTCATTTTTATTAGTGAATTTGGATTTATTGTTTTTCTGTTATTGTATAGATTATCTATGAACTAACCCATTTGGGTTAGGGTTTTTGTAACACCCCTCAACCGGTACCTCTAAGTATTCCATTAGATGGAAAATTAGAGAATTCACGCTGGAAGGTTGTGTAGTTTAAATCGTAAATCGGTTCAAACATGTACTATATGAAAAAATAAATAAATAAAGCATCTCTCTCATTTACATACTTTCTTAATATCTATCAAGACATGACTAATATGAAAAATATGATTAAAGAAAGTAACAACGTCAATGTTTATAGCAGAAGCAAATAAGATATATCTCCCATCATTATAAGTAAAACATATTTACTATTTCATAAAACTTAGATTATAAACATTAAACTAATACATTAAATTCAAAAGCAACATCTTTATATAACATCATAAGTTTAGTTTGAACAAAAACATGCATGCCCCCAAGCCTCTTTGACCGCCGCTCGCGTACTGCTTTACCATATCTGCAAAACATGGAAACTAGGGAAATGGTGCTAATCACTCATAAGGGTATCGATCATTTAACCCTATGTAACATTCTTAAAATTAGGAAGCATCTTATCTTGTACATGAACCAAACATAATAACATAAAAGTAATAAACATAGCATATTCAATCCTATCATAAGGCATAATATAATTCATGCAATGTTTCCTTTATGTTCATGATAATGCACATCAATGTCATGCATGTATTAAACATTTTCTTTAAAAACCTTTTATTGTCTACCGATCCAACTAAGCTGAGGCATGGATTACGGAACCTTTGCCCATGAGCTAACCTTAAATTATAACACAGTCCCATGGTCATGCACGATGGACTGTTCATTTCTTTGGTTAGCATGTGCATGAGTGAGCTCAGGTTCCCCATAACATACCAACATCTTCCATAACATTCACAAATCATTTTCCTTCACAAAAATGCATGTCTATGTACCTTGGAAGCATTTGCTCAAACTTGGGATCCAGTCCCTTTTTCATCATTAATATGCTTGACATGCTTTATTCTTAAAAAAAAAAAACATACACTTTCCATATATAACATATCATTTCATCATGACCATTTTGTGGATGCATAACAAATTCATAGAACATATATATAGGTTGTGTATACATACACAAGCTCATAATTAGGTAATACATAACATATTACACATAACCTCCATGGTCATCATTACATCAACTAATATGCTCATACAATCATAAATAATCATAAATATCACTCATTCAAACATACTTCAAACCTTTAAGCATCATTCCATAACTTGGAACCAATACAGATTATTAGGCTAAAAATAAATTAAGAAATTAGAGGCACTTTTGAGGTAGTTTTCGTACAGGTCAGATTCAAGAAGGCATAACTTGAGTTATACACATTGGATTGATAGACTTGGTGTTTTAAATCTTGAGACAGAGCTACAACTTTTATGTTTAGGTCTCAACCTAGTCAATCAGTAAGATGCCAAAAACACTAGAATGTCATAGCTTGACAGGGCAACCATGGTAACATGCCTATTTTAGGCTTTTCCTTACCTATTTACCTCCACTTACTCCCTAACTTCCTAACCATTCTCCCCTGTGAAAAATGTAAATGATCAATAATAACCTCCCTTGTAATATGTTAAAATCTCATGTCAAAACTAATTCCATTGGTTTTCATCAAACTCAATGTTTTTACAATTCAAATATAAATCATCAACTATAGCATCAAACCAGCTCAATGCTATGAGTAACAAAAATTAAGGTTCCCTAATACTAACCCTAGAACCCTAATTCTTATTCTCATTAAAGGGAGGTTTCCCTTACCTTAAGTCAAGAAACCACACTCTTTGCAAATATCTCCTCCTTATCTCCAATTGACTTTTCCTAACATAAATTATAAGGAAAATCAATTTAACACACTTTTCTGATGAATTTACCTCCTAATATCTTAATAATGGAAGAAAATATGAGAACTTGAGAGATTGCACTAAGAGACTTGAAATCTTAATGGAGTAGTGAAGAAAATTATGGAAGATTGTAGAAAACTTGAAGAAGATAAGAAAATTGGTAGAAGGCATATGTTGGCCGACTCTACAACCTAAAATCAAGATTTTTCTTCTTTTTTTTTTTTTTTTCAAAAAATTATTCATTATTCATTGTTCTTTTGCAATTAATGTCCTATAACATATTTTCCTTTTGCCCTTACAATGTCTTTTAATTACTCCTTAACCTTCATCATTCTATCTGTCAAGCCAAAATAATATCATCGTTTTTACCACTTTAGCCCTTAGGCATGTGCATAGTAGTTAACTTAACACATAAAAAGGAAAAGACATTTTACCATTGGATGCATCGTGGCTTTACATTTCTCCCCTCCTTATAGGAATTTTGTCCTCGAAATTAAGCAATAAATCTGGGTAAGGTCTTTCATGTCTTGCTCACTTCCAAGTAGCTTCCTCAATCTTGTGATTTCTCCAAAGAACTTTGACGAGTGGAATACTTTTATTCCGGAGCTCTTTAATCTTGTGATTTCTCCAAAGAACTTGACGAGTGAGAGAAAAGGTCTTTCAAATTTTGTTGCTTGTTTGGTGTCTTCCTAGAAAAGGAATTTCACATCTAAGGTAAGTACCATCAGTAGGGCCTGATGGTACTCACCATGCTTCCCAAATGACTATAGCCCTTTGGTCTTGGGTTCGAGTGATGGGAAGGCGAAAGAAATCACTTGGGGGGGGGGGGGGTATTCCTAGAGTCGACTAGTGGGGAAAGCACTGAGCCCGCCATAGGGCAAGATGGAGGATAGGCCCCAGTCGTGGACATGCTAAAAGAAGTTCTCTACACAATATTGCTCCAATCATGACTAGGGTTGGATTTACTTACCTTAGATGTGAGCAACCAACACTTTAGTAGTCTTCCTTGATAACACCCTCTTTCTCTTAAACCTATGAATATAAATATAAGAATCAACACTTTAAAACATTAATCTACATCTTAGTAAAGATCTTACCTAGGGATGTTAGGATTGAAATTCCACCAAAAGTGAACCAAGAATCTGAATTTCTTGAAAAGTGATTGAAGAAATTTAGGAGAGAACTTGGGTGAAAGTGGCATGATGGAAGGGAAGAATGGCTAGGGTTTATGCTTGAACCCTTAACATAACATATTATATTTTTTTAACTTCCCATTTACCCTTGCACTTTCTATGAAATTTCATCTATGTCCCTAGTCAATTGCCATAATGTCTCATTCCATTGCATTCTCCAGCAAATCTATCTCTTGTCATTCCCCACACTTTCAACTAATATGAGTGGAATGATCATTTTGCCCTTGAGCAAGTTTTCCCCTAAATTTCACTAAATTTCCAAGGAGTTTTTCACCCCGGCGAAGCCTTTCTTTGCCTCAGCGAAGCATTCATTTGCTGCCAAGAATTTGGGCAGAGAGTACATTGTCACGGCGACAAAATCACTTTGTATCGGCAAAGTTTGCAAAATTTCCCAAGCTAATTCATGCATCCATCTTGGAATAAACACTACAACTAAGGGAAAAGAGATTACATACCTCGATGTGGGTGTTACAAGGCCCAAAAATTTATGGGGTCAGATTCAGATAAGCTAACTGGTTCACTAAAACCGCCCAAATTACCCATTTGCATGGAGAAAGTGAAGAGGAAGATGTATTACCCATTTGAATAATAATAACAACACAAGTGGAGATATAGATATTGGCATTGATCTATAAATGATATAAATGGTTGAGAGGAAATGATACATATTCATTTTGTGATCAATTTTGATTAGTAAAACCATAATTTAAGCCAATAACATCACAAAAATTGTTAATTAATCTTTGGGATGATATAATTTTCGGAAAAATTTTATTATTTTTTATTATTTTTTTTAAAGGCGTATCCTATGCTACGATACGATATGTGATACACGATTCAAAAATTAGGTTTTTGAACATGATATGATATTCGATTTGCCAACCATGTTTAGAGATGTCGGGCTGCTGAAAGAAACATTGAAGAAGACAAAAAGAGAAGAAAGGGAAAATTTTGAAAAAATGGGTGTGAAATTTTGCCTTAATAAAAATCGGGGAAAATTTGGCTCGTGAAATTTTTAATTTTATTTTTCAACTTAAACCTTACAGTTTTAATTGTACAACCATCAAGAAAAAAATTATACAATTTATTTGACCAAATCCTCATCCATACAGTCAAGAATTTGTCAAGAATTACAATTTTTGACATTTTTGTGAGGAGGTCGAAAAACTGTCAACTCATTCTGTCAGGAAGGTTTTTTTTTTTTTTTTTTTTTTAGTGGTGACATATTACAAATAGACAATTATTTAAAAAAGAGTCATGAAACAAAGAAAACCCATTAAAGCTTACCTTGAAGGTTGAATCACACTCAAATCAAAACCCAAAAAATAAAAAATAAAAAATGAGATCGAAAGAAACAAAACACAAAACACTTTAAAAAAAAAAAAACCAGAAAAACATAGAATAAAATGTATAGAAAATATTTTGATAGGTATTTGAACAACCGTTTAGTCCACATTTGTAACTTTCATTTTTGTAAACCATCAATTGCAAATAATACTTCAGTAGTTGCCAAAAAAAAAAAAAATTGCAACTAATGTTGCAGTTGCTACTATCAAATTTCTGATATCTTAATTTTGTAACTAATGATTTTGGTTACTAGTAGTATATATCATTTTAATAAACAATATTTAGTGACTAACATTTTGGTTGTGAAAAAATCCTATTAACAACTTTAGTTGTCAAATAAACTGTCCAAAATCAATTATTTCAAGCGGGAACACGGGGGGCCCAAACTCGCAGAATTCACCATACATTTGGCCACGAAAATCATAGTTGCCAAAAAGAATAATTTGAAACTAACTAATTAGTTACGCAATAGTAATTTTAGTCAAAATTAAAATATATTTTTTATTTACTAGGAAAGTGGGCCCAACAAAATTCATCAATTTTTAAAGACTAAATACATTTAGTTGCTATACAGGAGTTTTTGCAACTATTGTAATATGCACAAAATAATTATTTGCCAAATGTACCTTGGGCCCTTTGTAATTATAGTCAGAAGCTTGGATATTTCGGTAATGTATTATTTTGAACTAATAAAAATAGTTACAAAATAATTAATAAATATTTCCATCTAATTTAGCAACTATTTAGTACTTACAATAATTGTTTTTTGAACCATTATTTTAGTTGCGAATCTCTTGTTATAGTTGCCAATGTGTTGTAATGGCGAGAAAATTTACCATGTAAGAATGGAACCAAAAAAATTAGTGCGAATGTGATATTTTAGGCAACAAATCAAATTAGTCACAAAATATTAATTTTAGACATCAAAGGCGAGAATAAATGAGCCAAGAATTTTATTCCCCTTCGGCCGACCGATTGGAAATCAATTACTAAATGGGGGGTATCTACAACTATTTTTGCCTAGTTGCAAAAATTTTGTTGCAAAAAGTACTTTTTCTTGTAGTGACTAGAATAGATTTAGTCATTAACGGCCAGGTCCATGGCACACAATGGCCATAGATCTGGCCATTTCCGTCTAGATCCACAGCCATTTAATCGTTTCCAATCATTGATCTGGCCAAAAACAGCCAAATTCGGCCAGTCATGTGTCATTCCGTCGACTGTTGGCTATAGCTGATAGTGGTGGCCAGCAGCCAATAGTGGCGGGTATGATGGGGGTGATTTTGCTAGAAATTAAATTTGTATTAGCAAAATCTCAAATATAGAGGGTTAAAAGAAATGATTCAAAAAAAAAAAAATAATAATAATATTATATTAATATTTAATAAGGAGAGTAATTTAATAATCTATATAACATACCAACCAATTTATTTCAACCTAACCAAACACATTTCCCTAAACATTCCTTGTAATCTTCAAGGTAATCTATCTTTCCATTAATATAGCATTCCAGTAATACAACATTCCTGAACCAAATGCACCCTTAAAGTTTCAAAAATTGCGAACTTATGTCAAGTATCTTTCCTCTATAAACCAACTTCATGATTTCGAAAATTGTTCACTTAGCACCTTGAAGGTTAAAAATGTAAATCCACATTTAGGTGCTTTTCGATTTGAGGGGGTTTCCTACTAAATCAAAAATTATCCAGTTGATCAAACAAAATGCAACCCAAAACAACCAATTTATATAAGTATTCAATTGGAATTTCTTTTACTTTGTTTTTCTATAAAATTATAAGTTTTAAATAAATCTTGCTATTGAAGTTTGGATTTAATTTACAATTGTATTAAAAATATTTTTTCTATTTGTTCTTCAAAATTTTAAACATATCAACATCAATATTTCACATAGTCGAATGTGATGTATTAAAAATTCAGGGGATGCTGTTTTTCAAATTTTAGAAGTTATATGTAAAAGCCCCCTCCAGTTAGGTATCCTCTAAATATCCCTCAATGAGAATCCCGGTGATATATGTCTGGAGAACAAGTTGTATTTAGAAAAAAAAAAAAAAAAACCCATGTAAGGATAATAATAATAATATCCAAAACAATCATATAAGATATCACACAGGATCCAAACTTATAATTTCAAAAACTTTAAGAATTTATCCGGAAATTACACAATTAAAACATATTTATAGGGTGGAAGCTTTCAAAGGTGTTTCACAAACATTTATCATTTATATTATTTACATCAAGATAAAAACATCAAGATGACAATAAATCATCTCCCCTCATGTGTAACCCCGCTGTCTCCAGCATCCTTCGCTTCTGGTCTATCTGCAAAGCAATCAACAATGAAAGGGTGAGCACTAATCGCTCAGTAAGGAATGATCCATTTCATTCTAAATGTGCTATTTGACCTTCATTTAAACATATTTGTTAACACACTACTTATCTTTTACATCTAGGTATACTTTTTTTGTTTTTGTTTAATTCATATGTTTTTCATCATTTTATCCCATGGCTATATAAACATCAATGCATACACATACAAATAAGTATGTAAACATAGTACACACACANTTTTTTTGTTAATTTAGCTATTTTGTGTTTATTTGGGGGTTTTTTGTTTTTCTCTCATTTTGTTTTATACCTGATGATCAGGGACGAGCATGTCTTTAGTTTGGGGGTATTTGATAATCTGAGAATTATACTGTTTTTATTAGGCTTTTAGGCTGGATTTTAGATATCTTTTAGTTCATTTATGCCTGAATTGCTACTTATTTCTTTACATTTTGTGTTTCAGGCTAAAATAGACATTTTGAGCTAATAATGAGCGAATTAGAGTCCCTGGACTCAAAAGTAAGCGGATCTCAAAATTTGGGAGAGTTTTGAAGCAGAGTGAAGCATTATGAAGCTTGTTTCCATGGGAGAGCATCGAAGATTCAAGCAAAGAAGCAAGCGGAAGGCAATTCTGTAATTTCAGAATTCTTCATGGAGGTTCGTCACGGCGAAGTTTGTTCTTCACCGCGGCGAAATGAGTCATGCACGAGAATCCCTTTTCCTTCGTCGCCGCGGAAAGATTTCTTCTTCGCCACAACGAAGTCTGCAGTTTTCAGTTTCTTTAAAACGCACAGTTTCAATTTTAGGAAAAGTTTTTGGTTTTTGGGCGAAGTATAAAGCGAAACTTTACCATTTTTAGAGGAGATCACATTTTCCTTAGTCTAGAATAGCTTTTTCATCTTCTTCAATTAGGGGAGATCTCTTGTCTTTTCTCTCATTTTTATTATGTTGAACTTTGGATTTATTGTTTTTCTTGCTTATTGTATAGATTTATCTATGAACTAACCCATTTTGGGTTAGGGTTTTTGTAACACCCCCCTCCAACCTGGTACCGTCTAAGTATTCCATTAAGATGGAAAATTAGAGAATTCACGCTTGGAAGGTTGTGTAGTTTAAATCGTAAATCCTGGTTGCAAACATGTACTATATGAAAATAAATAAATAAATAAAAGCATCTCCTCTCATTTACATTACTTTCTTAATCAATCTATCAAGACATGACTACATATGAAAAATATGATTTAAAGAAAGTAACAACGTCAATTGTTTAATAGCAGAAGCAAATATAAGATATCTTCCATCATTTATAAGTAAAACATATTTACTATTTCATAAAACTTAGATTATAAACATTAAACTATATACATTAAATTCAAAAGCAACATCTTTTATATAACATCATAAGTTTAGTTAGAACAAAAACATGCATGCCCCCAAGCCTCTTTGACCGCCGCTCGCCGTTACTGCTTTAGCCATTATCTGCAAAACATGGAAACTAGGGAAATGAGTGCTAATCACTCAGTAAGGGTATCGATCATTTAAACCCTATGTAACATTCTTAAAATTAGGAAGCATCTTATTTACTTGTACATGAACCAAACATTAATAACATAAAAGTAATATAACATAGCATATTCAATCCATATCATAAGGCATAATATAATTCATGCAATGCTTCCTTTAATGTTCATGAATAATGACATCAATGTCATGCATGTATAAATACATTTTTCTTTAAAAACCTTTTATTGTCTACCGATCAAACTAAGCTGAGGCATGGATTACGGAACCTTTGGCCAATGAGCTAACCTTAAATTATAACACAGTCCCATGGTCATGCACGCTATGGACGTTCATTTCTTTTGGTCTAGACATGTGCATGAGTGAGCTCAGGTTCCCCTAACATACCAACATCTTCCATAACATTTACAAATCATTTCCTTCACAAAAATGCATGTCTATGTACCTTGGAAGCATTTTGCCAGACTTGGGATCAAGTCCCTTTTTTCATCATAATATGCTGACATGCTTTATTCTTAAAAAAAAAAAAAAAAAAAATACACTTTCTATATATGAACATATCATTTCATCATGACCATTTTGTGGATGCATAACAAATTCATAGAACATATCATATTAGGCTTGTGTATACATACACAAGCTCATAATAGGTAATACATAACATATTACACATAACCTCCATGGTCATTCATTACAATCAACTATATAGCTCATACAATCATTAAATAATCATAAATATCACTCATTCAAACATACTTCAAAACCCTTTAAGCATCAGTTCCATACTTGGAACCAATCATAGATTATTAGGCTAAAAATAAATTAAGAAATTAGAGGCACTTTTGAGGTAGTTATTCTGTACAGGTCAGATTCAAGAGCATAACTTGAGTTATACACATTGGATTGATATGATCTTGGTCTCGTTTTAAATCTTAGAGACAGAGCTACAACTTTTATGTTTAGGTCTCAACCTAGTTCAATCAGTAAGATGCCCAAAAATCACTCAGAAAGTCATAGCTGTGACAGGGCAACATGGTAACATGCATTTTAGGACTTTTCCTTACCTATTACCTCACTTACTCCCTAACTTTTCCTAACCATTCTCCCTGTGAAAACATGTTAAATGATCAATAATAACCTCCCTTGTAATATGTTAAAATCTCATGTCACAACTAATTCCATTGGTTTTCATCAAACTTAATGTTTTTACAATTCACATATAAATCCATCAACTATAGCATCAAACCAAGCTCAATTGCTATTGAGTAACAAAAATTAAGGTTCCCTAATACTAACCCTAGAACCCTAATTCTTATTTCCTATTAAAGGGAGGTTTCCTTACCTTAAGTCAAGAAACCACACTCCTTTGCAAATCCTCCTCCTTATCCAATTGACCCTTTTCCTAAATAAATTATAAGGAAAAGGGCAATTAGACCTTTTCCGATAATTTACCTCCTATATCCTTAATAATGGAAGAAATATGAGACACTTGAGAGATTGCAGCTAAGAGACTTGAAATCTTAATGGAGTAGTGAAGAAAATTATGGAAGATTGTGAGAAAACTTGAAGAAGATCAAGAAAATGGTAGAAGGCATATGTTGGCCGACTCGTACAACCTAAAACAAGATTTTTCTTCTTTTTTTTTTTTTTTTCAAAATAATTATTCATTATTCATTTGTCTTTTGCAATTAATGTCCTATAACATTATTTCCCTTTTTGCCCTTAACAATTGTCTTTTAATTACTCCTTAATCCTTCATCATCTTTATCTTGTCAAGCCAACATAATTCATCGTTCTTTTACCACTTTAGCCCTTAGGCATGTGCATAGTAGTTAACTTAACACATAAAAAGGAAAAGACTATTTTACCATTGGATGCATCAGTGGCTTTACATTTCTCCCCTCCTTATAGGAATTTTGTCCTCGAAATTAAGCAAATAACTTTGGGTAATGGTCTTTCATGTCTTGCTCGACTTCCCAAGTAGCTTCCTCAATCTTGTGATTTCTCCAAAGAACTTTGACGAGTGGAATACTTTTATTCGGAGCTCTTTAATCTTGTGATTTCTCCAAAGAACTTTGACGAGTGAGAGAAAAGGTCTTTCAAATTATTGTTGCTTGTTTTGGTGTCTTCCTAGAAAAGGATTTCACTCTAAGGTAAGTACCATCAGTAGGGCCTGATGGTACTCACCATGCTTCCCAAATGACTATAGCCCTTGGTCTTGGGTTCGAGTAGTGGGGAAGGCGAAAGAAATCACTTGGGGGGGGGGGGGGGTATTCCTATGAGTGACTAAGTGGGAAAGCACCTGAGCCCGCAATAGGGCAAGATGGAGGATAGGCCCCAGTCGTGGACATGCATAAAAGAAGTTCTCTACACAATAGCTCCAATCATGACTAGGGTTGGATTTACTTACCTTAGATGTGAGCAACCCAACACTTAGTAGTCTTCCTGATACAACCCTCTTTCTCTAAACCTATGAATATAAATCATAAGAATCAACACTTTAAAACATATAATCTCACATCTTAGTACAAAGATCTACCTAGGGATGCTTAGGATTGAAATTCCACCAAAAGTGAACCAAGATCTATGAATTTCCTTGAAAGTGATTGAAGAAATTGAGAGAACTTGGGTGGAAAGTGGCATGAAGGAAGGGGAAGAATGGCTAGGGTTTATGCTTGAACCCTTAACATAACATATTATTATTTTAACTTCCCATTTTACCCTTGCACTTTCTATGAAATTTCATCTAGTCCCTAGTCAATTGCCATAATGTCCTCATTCCAATGCATTCTCCATGCAAATCTATCTCTTGTCATTCCCCACACTTTCAACTAATTATGAGTGGAATGATCATTTTGCCTGAGCAAGTTTTCCCTAAATTTCACTAAAATTTCCAAGGAGTTCTTCACCCCGGCGAAGCACTTTCTTTGCCTCAGCGAAGCATTCATTTGCTGCCAAGAATTTGGGCAGAGAGTACATTGTCACGGCGACAAAATCACTTTGATGCGGCAAAGTTTGCAAAATTTCCCCAAGCTAATTCATGCATCCATCTTGGAATAAACACTACAACTAAGGGAAATGAGATTACATACCTCGATGTGGGTGTTACAAGGCCCAAAAAATTTATGGGTCAGATTCAGATAAGCTAACTTGGTTCACTAAAACCGCCAAAATTTACCCATTTGCATGGAGAAAGTGAAGAGGAAGATGTATTACCCTTGAATAATAATAACAACACAAGTGGAGATATAGATATTGGCATTGATCTTTAAATGATATAAATGGTTGAGAGGAAATGATACATATTCTTAATTTTGTGATCAATTTTGATTATGTAAAACCTAATTTAAAGCCAATAACATCACAAAAAGTTAATTAATCTTTGGGATGATATTAATTTTCGGAAAAATTTTATTATTTTATTATTTTTTTTAAAGGCGTATCCTATGACGATACGATATGTGATACACGATTCAAAAAATTAGGTTTTTGATACATGATATGATATTCGATTTGCCAACCATGTTTAGAGATGTCGGGCTGCTGAAAGAAACATTGAAGAAGACAAAAAGAGAAGAAAGGGAAAATTTTGAAAAAATGGGTGTGAAATTTTGCCTTAATAAAAATCGGGGAAAATTTTGGCTCAGTGAAATTTTTAATTTTAATTTTTCAACTTAAACCTTACAGTTTTAATGTACAACCATCAAGAAAAAATTCATACAATTTATTTTTGACCAAATCCTCATCCAATACAGTCAAGAATTTGTCAAGAATTACAATTTTTGACATTTTGTAGGACGGTACGAAAAACTGTCAACTCATTCTGTCAGGAAGGTTTTTTTTTTTTTTTTTTTTTTTTTTTTTCTAGTGGTGGACATATTACAAATAGAACAATTATTTAAAAAAGAGTCATGAAACAAAGAAAACCATTAAAGCTACCTTGAAGAGGTGAATCACACTCAAATCAAAACCCAAAAAATAAAAAATAAAAAATAGAGATCGAAAGAACAAAACCACAAAACACTTTAAAAAAAAAAAAACCAGAAAATACATAGAAATAAATGTATAGAAAATTATTTGATTAGTTATGTAACAACCGGTTTAGTCACCATTTGTAACTTTCATGTTTTGTAAACCATCAATTGCAAATATACTTCCGTAGTTGCCAAAAAAAAAAAAAATTGCAACTAATGTTGCAGTTGCTACTATCAAATTTCTGATATCTTAACTTTGTAACAATTGATTTTGGTTACTAGTAGATAATCATTTAATAAACAATATTTAGTGACTAACATTTTGGTTGTGAAAAAAACCTATTAACAACTTAGTTGTCAAAATAACCTGTCCAAAATTCAATTTATTTCAAGCGGGAAACACGGGGTGCCCAAACATCGCAGAATTCACCATACATTTGGCCACGAAAATCATAGTTGCCAAAAGAAGATAATTTGAAACTAACTAATTAGTTACGCAATAGTAATTTTAGTCACAAATTAAAATATTATTTTTCATTTTACTAGGAAAGGGGCCCACAAAATTCATCAATTTTAACGACTAAATACATTTAGTTGCTATACAGGAGTTTTTGCAACTATTGTAATATGCACAAAATAATTATTTGCCAAATGTACCTTGGGCCCTTTGTAATTATAGTCAGAAGCTTGGATATTTCGGTAATTGTATATTTTGTAACTAATAAAAATAGTTACAAATTAATTAATAAATATTTCCATCTAATTTAGCAACATTTAGTACTTACAAATAATTGTTTTTTGTAACCATTATTTTAGTTGCAGAATCTCTTGTTATGTTGCCAATTGTGTTGTAATGGCGAGAAAATTTACCATGTAAGAATTGGCAACCAAAAATAGTTGCTAATGTGATATTTAGGCAACAAATCAAATAGTCACAAAATATTAATTTTAGACATCAAAGGTGAGAATAAAGAGCCCAGAATTTATTCCCCTTCGCTGACCGATTGGAAATCAATTACTAAATGGGGGGATCTACAAACTATTTTGCCTAGTTGCAAAAATTTTGTTGCAAAAAGTACTTTTTTTGTAGTGACTAGAATAGATTAGTCATTAACGGCCAGGTCCATGGCACACAATGGCCATAGATCTGGCCATTTCCGTCTAGATCCACAGCCATTTAATCGTTTCCAATCATTGATCTGGCCAAAAACAGCCAAATTCGGCCAGTCATGTGTCATTCGTCGACTGTTGGCTATAGCTGATAGTGGTGGGCCACAGCAATAGTGGCGGGTATGATGGGGGTGATTTTGAGAAATTAAATTTGTATTAGCAAAATCTCAAATATAGAGGGTTAAAGAAATGATTCAAAAAAAAAAAAATAATATATATTATATTAATATTTAATAAGGAGAGTAATTTAATAATTATATAACATACCAACCAATTTATTTCAACCTAACCAAACACATTTCCCTAAACATTCCTTGTAATCTTCAAGGTAATCTATCTTTCCATTAATATAGCATTCCAGTAATCAACATTCCTGAACCAAACGCACCCTTAAGTTTTAAAAATTGCGAACTATGTCAAGTATCTTTCCTCTATAAACCAACTTCATGATTTCGAAAATTGTTCACTTAGCACCTTGAAGGTTAAAAATGTAAATCCACATTTAGGTGCTTTTCGATTTGAGGGGGTTTCCTACTAAATCAAAAATTTCAGTTGATAAACAAAATGCAACCCAAAACAACCAATTATATAAGTATTCAATTGGAATTTCTTTTATTGTTTTTCATAAAATTATAAGTTTTAAATAAATCTTGCTATTGAAGTTTGTATTAATTACAATTGTATTAAAAATATTTTTTCTATTGTTCTTAAAATTTTAAACATATCAACATCAATATTTCACATAGTCGAATGTGATGTATTAAAAATTCAGGGGATGCTGTTTTCAAATTTTAGAAGTTATATGTAAAAGCCCCTCCAGTTAGGTATCCTCTAAATATCCCTCAATGAGAATCGGTGATATATGTCTGGGAAACAAGTTGTATTTAGAAAAAAAAAAAAAAAAAAAACCATGTAAGGATAATAATAATAATATCCAAAACAATCTATAAGATATCACACAGGATCCAACTTATAATTTCAAAAACTTTAAGAATTTATCCGGAAATTACACAATTAAAACATATTTATAGGGTGGAAGCTTTCAAAGGTGTTCACAAACATTTATCATTTATATTATTACATCAAGATAAAAACATCAAGATGACAATAAATCATCTCCCCTCATGTGTAACCCCGCTGTCTCCAGCATCCTTCCTTCTGGCTATCTGCAAAGAATCAACATGAAAGGGTGAGCACTAATCGCTCAGTAAGGAATGATCCTTTCATTCTAAATGTGCTATTGACCTTCATTTAAACATATTGTGTAACACACACTTATCTTTTAATCTAGGTATACTTTTTTGTTTTTGTTTAATTCATATGTTTTTCATCATTTATCCCATGGTAATAAACATCAATGCATACACATACAATAAGTATGAAACATAGTACACACACATACATGTCATGATATAACATCTAAATATCATCTAACATGAGTAAAATCATCTCATGATGTAAACAATATCATAACTCAAGTAATGCAACTAAATGCATATGAAGCATTTAACATGTAGCCGATCGGACTTTCTTAGCGTCTTAAGCACTTCATATCATCTAGCCTCAAATTCATCTAGAGCTCATATCATCGGGAGGTGTGTTTAGGCATATTTAGCATCTAAGGTATATATTCATCTTTCCTCAACGGTATGCGAAGACTGCTTTGCATTTTCCATCATGTCTATATGCATCTCTAACATCTTATGGCATGTAAATAAATATTTTAGTGAGCTTAATGCTTTTAATTCATCAATGGATTATCAATCCATTTACATTACCTCTTGCTCACATTCATCATCTTAAAACATGTATTACATTGCATCTTCATGCCATTTCATAACATTACTCATGCATTGACATCCTTGTTAGGAAACGATCAAGTCATGGCAACGGAAAACAAAATTAAATATAACATAGATCTTTCCTTAGAACCAAGATCAGGGCACAAATTTTCAGGTTATACATTAAATACGAATCTACAGAAAAATCAGTTTAGAGTCAAGAAATCATACGCATGTTTGGAGGCTCCTCCAAACTTATCTCTAAATGGGTTTCGCTACCAATCCAAGACTAGGATCGAACCACCGGTAGTCCACATGAAGATAACCCCAAGGAACTAAAGAGGGATTTGCTAGATCCTCTTTAGCCTTAAGAACCAAGAACAAAATCAAGTAATATTTTGTTTCAACCACATGTGAAGTGGCGTAGGAGCAGAGAAAGGGGTCTGGAATTTTGGTCAAAAATGATTGAATGAATCATATCATTTAACCAAAATCCTGCACTTATATAGTGCACACAATGCCCTATTCCATCATGAAATAGGCTTGGGCACCAACCCAAACAACCCCTATGTCCAAACAGCCCTATTTAGATATTTTAATTATTATTATTTTTTCAATTAAATTAAATTAATATATATATATATTAACATTTAACAATAACAGTAATTTATTTAAATATATGCAAACACATATTTAAATATAATCTCACTTATTTAATTTTTAATATCGAATTAAATAAAGGTTACAACCTCTGCAAATTTAATTGCACAGTGAGATTAAAAAAATACTCTTTTGCCTAAAAATACGAAAACGTCTTTCTTATAAACTGGCTCTTAAATTATCTTCTATGTGTGTGACCCATAGGCTCCTTATCATACCAGTAGTGTATAACATCACAATTAACACCAATTAATCATCTCACTACACATAGACCAAGATTGGCCCCTAGCAAGGCATCATGGCCACCCGATAGATTCAGATTCAGTGAAGCAGCTACCTGTCAATGATATGGTTACCGTACAATCCAATCCTTTCATCATCTGTTATCTCGACAAGACCGCGACATAGAAATAGTGTCAACCTCAGTTACTCTCAATATGTATGTATTAAGTTACTAGACCAATGACCTGAATTATAAACTGGATAGAGCAACAACTCAGTCCCACTGTGGCCACAATTTTAGTATCATTGCCATTATTGAATTGTGTCATGAGATAACTTCCCCGTACCTAGGAGTGATGAATCCTCAGTCGATCCACCACAATCTTGATACACTCCTTGATGCAACCAATCACTGCTGTATTGACAACTTTGAATAGAACTGCCTTTGGCTAGTGTCAAACTATACCAATCAGTGCACAAGACGCTCCGATGATCTCAAGTCTAAGGATCACATGCACCACCATTCGTTAGATGATTTGTTCCATAGACACTAGGGTTACCATCCATATGGAATTCTCTGGTGGGTTAGTCCAGTGAACTTGCCTACAACAAGCACCCATGTGTTGCACTAGGTTGTCACCAAACAACCTTGACAAGTGAGATCAATCATGTAATGACTCTTTTTCTAGCCAGTATACTCGTAAAATAACAGTAAAAACTCATTAAATATATATAAGAAAATATATAAATGAGTATAAAAGTATGGGCCCATATTTAATTTTCTTTATACACAAAACTTTACATAATTTAATAAAGTCTCAAAATAATAACTTGACAGTTTTGCCTAACCCTTCTGCTGCGTGACTGTTCCAAATGACCACATTTCACCTGTTACTTGCAAAAACATTGTAAACAACAGGGTGATCACTAATTGCTCTCTCTTCGTTGCTTAAATTCTAAATTTCTTTCCTTCACATTTCCCCATTCTTCTCTATTCTTTCTCTACTCTTACTCTATTTTTCTCTTTGTTCTTTCTCTATTTTTTTTCCTTTGATCTTTCTCTGTTCTTTCTCTGTTCTTTCTCTATTCTTTCTCTCTTTGTTTTTTCTCTATTCTAATTTCCCACTACTCAGATAATGGGCATGATATTATGCATATATATAATGCAAATGCACAAATGTATAAAATATGCATTTTCTTTTCTATTCTTCTGTCTTTTCTATTTCTTTCTTTGCTTCCATTTCTAGTCTTTCTTTCTTTTCTTTTATAATCTTTCTTTTCTTTCTTTTCTCTCCCATTCTTTTCTTTTCTTTCTTATTCTTTTCTTTTCTTTTTCATTCTTTTCTTTTCTTTTATTTTATTATTCATTTCGTTTCTTTTATTATTCTTTTCTTATTCTTATTTTTTTCTTTTCTTATTCTTTTGCTGATCGGACTCGATTGATGCATGGATTTGGAACCTTGCCCGTGTGAGTGTATTCTTCTTTCTTGGGTACAACCCTCATCTACATGCACTCTTACGGACCGTACCAATTCTTCTTTCTTCTTCTTAGGCCGCTCACTAAAGGCGGCGTGCATGTGGGGAAAATTCTGCTTGTCACTCACAGTTCCCCATCGCAACAACCTTTTCTTCTTTTTATCTTTTTACACTTCTTTAAATAAAATTCAGATTTGGAACTTCTTTAATATTCTCATTTCTTTATATTTGCTCTTTAACATTCTTTAGTGCTTTTTCAAGCTCTTATGAATATGTATGCATGTAGATGGTTTCATGCTTATAATTCTTTCTAAATTCACATGTTTAAATGCATTTATGCAATATGGAATGCAAACGTGTCATTCTCTGCCATTTATAAACTCATCTCAATATAACTCATAATCATACTCGTATAAACACTTCTCTTTGACATTTCATCAAACAACTTATGTGTACAAAGCAACTCTAATTTGGCTACACTTCTTTCTCTTTTCTAAGCCACCAAAAATTGGGAATAAAACCCTCCATATTTAATACCAAATCTGCCCAAAATATACACTCCAAAATTTCCACTCCAATTCTCCCAAATTTCATCCAAACATTCATCAAACATCAAATACACCAACATAACTTCTCATGGATAAGTTATANTTTACACTTCTTTAGATAAAATTTCAGATTTGAACTTCTTTAATATTTCTCATTTCTTTCTATTTGTTCTTTAACTTTAATGTTCATTATTGCTTTTTAATGCTCTTATGAGTATGTATGCATGTATATGGGCTCATGCTTATTATTCTTTCTAAATTCACATGTTTGGATGCAATAATGCAATATGGAATGTGAACATGTCATTCTCTACCATCTACCAACTTATCTCAAGATATCAAATAATCATAATCATGTATGCACTTCTCTTTGACATTTCATCAAATAATTTATATGCACACATCAACTCTAATTTGGCTACATTTCTACCTCTCTTCTAATTAAGCCACCAAAATTTGGAATAAAACACACCAAGATTAACCTCAAACCTATCCAGGATTCACACTCCATAAATTCTACTCCAATTCTTCCATAATTCATCCAAACTCTCATCAAACATCAAGTACATGTAAAACCCCTCCCTAGCTGGGTATTTCCTAAGTATCCCTTGGCCATTGAGAACCTAGAAAATGCACGCCTAGGAAAGAAGTTTATTTTAAAATCCTATTTAAAGAATAAACCTATAGTTTAAAAATATATTTTTAAAATTTAATTTCTAAATTATAATAAGTTCATTGTACAAATCAAAAAATATAATTTCCTTTCTTGGAGTAAATTATGAAATCCATAGTAGTACTTACGAGAACATACACACTTTTACAAAATTTACTAGCAATTTGATTTCCTTTATTAATACAATATATTTACTCCATTATAGAACATGGACATATTTATTGCATTATGAAATATGAACATAATTACTACACTAAATATTAGTAAAATCATTCAATAGTCATCATTAAAACATCCCTTCATGCCTTAATCCTTACCTGCAAAACATTTTAAAACATTTCGTGGGGTGAGCGCTAATCACTCAGTAAGGAATATGGTCATTTATAAACTATTAAGGTTCATTATACAAGTATATTACTTAGGACCTTACCTACTTACAAAACATGACCTTCATTCTTTGACGTAACAAGTTCATAAAACATATCATACACTTTGAACTTTTCTCATAAACATAAGTCACAACATAACCATACATAATATAACATAGAACATATATGACTTATGAAATATTCATGAACATGGCATGCCTATTTCTTTTGTCTTTATACTTTATGGTTTCATTAGTCTTTTTTTTTTTTTTTTATCCAATCAGATTCATTTTAACCATTACCTTGTTCTTGGTCGTCACCTCAAAGGACTCATGGTTTCCATAAGAATTCCATTCCTCTGATCTTGGTTTATACCTCAAGAGACTCTTATTCACTTCGAAATATTTTTTTGCCTAAATCAATTCAATTTGATTTCTTTTCTTCTTAATCTTGAAGCCAAAGAGAATCTAGCAAATCCCTCTTTGGTTCTTTTGAGATTGTCTTCGTGTGGACTACGTGGGTTTGATCCTACACTTGGATCAGTAGCAAAACGTTCAAAGACAATCGTGGTGGAGCCTCCAAACATGTGTATGGTTTCTAAACACAGATTATTAATTTCTGTAGATTCTTGCTTTAATATGAATTGTAAAATTATACCCTTGATCTTGGCTCATGTAAACGATCCTTGTATTATATTTTTTTGTTTCCGCTGCGTATAGGGACCGTTTACTAATAGATTGTAAGGAGAGACTATCATCGCGTTGAACGACCCTATCAAAAGATAGTGACAGGTCTTATATGTCAAGGTTGTGAGCATCAACTTGGTGCAATGCATGGGTGCTTGCTTGTGCAAGTCCATTGGACTGACCCATCAGAAGATTTCATATAAGATGGTAACTCAGTGTCTATGGAATATATCCTCTTACGGATGGTGGTGCATGTGGTCATTCGACTTGAGATCACCAGAGCGCCGTGTGTAAAGATCGTTGTGATTTAACACCAACCTAACGTCATCTCTCTTTGAGATTACCAGAACAGTGGTGATTGGTTACATTGGGAAGTACACTATGGCTATGGTGGATCAGTAAGTAATTGATCTACCATAGGCAGTGGAAAACAAAAATTAAATCGATAAATCAATTACCTTTCTTTGCCTAGATCAGAGTATAAATTATATCGTTTACATGTTTATAAGCAAAAATTTGTATAAAGTAAATCCATTCAAGGATTAGAATACTTACATACATTTAGAGGCTCTTCGAATATCTCTGATTTCAGACAGAAACACTGTTCACGGTTCTATTCACGATACTGTTCACGGTTGTAATACTCTCTCTCTAGCTAGTATACTCATAAAATAACAATAAAACTTGCTAAATATATATATAAGAAAATATACATGCAGATGTAGATGAGTATAAAATAATGGGCCCATAACTAGTTTTTCTTTAAATACAAATCTTTATAAAATATAATAAAATCACAAAACATCAACTCGACAGTGTTGCCTAACCCTTCCATTGCGTGACGTTCCAAGTGGCCGCATCTCACCTATTACCTACAAAATCATTGAAAACAACGGGGTGAGCACTAATTGCTTAGTAAGTAAACCTGCTATGCTACTCTTCTCTCTCCATTGCTTAAATTCTGAATTTCTTTCCTTACATCACACCTCTCTATTTTTCTTTGTTCTTTCTCTATTTCTAATTTCTCACTACCCATGATAATAGCCATGGTATCATGCATAGGTATGATGCAAATGCACAAATGCATAGAATGTGCATTTTCTTTTCTATTTTTCTATTCTGTTTTCTGTTTCTTTTCTCCGTATTTCTTTCTTTCTTTCTTTTTTCTGTTCTTTCTTTCTTTCTTTCTTTTTCTATTCTTTCTTTTCTTTCTATTCTTTCTTTTTTCTTCTTTTCTTTCTTATTCTCTTCTTTCTATTCTTATTCTCTTCTTTCTTTTTTTTTTCTTTTCTTTTCTTTTCTTTTTCTTTCTTATTCTTTGCCAATCAGACTCGGTTGAGGCATGGATTCGAAACCCTGGCCATGTGAATGAGTATAGTCCTCATCTACATGCACTCTTACGGACTGTATAAAGTCTTCTTCTTCTTAGGCCGCTCACTAAAGGCGGCGTGCATATAGGAATATTCTTTTGGGTACAGTCCTCATCCACGTGTACTCTTACGGACTGTACAAATTCTTTTTCTTCTTAGGCCGCTCACTAAAGGCAGCGTACATGTGGGAATATTCTTCTTCTTGTCACTCATGGGTTCCCCATTGCAACAACCTTCTTTTCTTTTCTTTTTTTACACTTCTTTAGATAAAATTTCAGATTTGAACTTCTTTAATATTTCTCATTTCTTTCTATTTGTTCTTTAACTTTAATGTTCATTATTGCTTTTTAATGCTTTTATGAGTATGTATGCATGTATATGGGCTCATGCTTATTATTCTTTCTAAATTCACATGTTTGGATGCAATAATGCAATATGGAATGTGAACATGTCATTCTCTACCATCTACCAACTTATCTCAAGATATCAAATAATCATAATCAT
>NW_022195198.1:0-8097 GCF_008641045.1 Pistacia vera | reverse complement strand
TAAAAAGGAGAATGAATGAATGCAAAGCATAGAAATTTATCTCTAAAAAAGCCATGTACAACAGGGATTGGATCCTTTTAACAATCCTACCAATATCATCTCATTCATCATTGGTCGACTAAAGAAGAAACCCAAACCCACTTAACCACCAACTCGCCCTTTCACTCGATCCCAAGTCCATCTCTAAAACCCAGGTTGTAACAATATTGCCATGATTTTGGTGGCAATGGCATAATGACATTTGAGATGGTGGCTAATAGGAACGTTTTGATTGATAAACATTAGAAGTGGTGGAGAAGTTGGTCTCCTAAAATGAACGTAGTGAGAAGTTATCTTGGAGTGGGAAATACCCAACACAAATACAAGTCAAATAATTGATTCTCCTAACCAAAAACACTAGATAATTATCATATATTTGGAAAAAAGTTACATGTTAACAATGTTGAAGGAAGTTTTAAACTAACTCTAAATCGCTTAAATTCTAAAATCTTAAACAACTAAAATAGTGTCCTATAAACGTGTTTTTAGCACAGCTAAAGCAATAAACAAACACTAATCTTCCTGCTCTTGTCTAAAAACTTCATCTATTAAAGAAAATCGCACCTTGATCTTGTGAATTCAATTCTATTTCATTTTTCCAATTTAATCAACTGAGAATTTTGATTCAAGGTAATAAATTGCAGACTGGAAAACGGCTCCAAAATCGGATTTTTCAAAAAAAGAAGAAAGAAAAAAGAAAAATAGAAGTTTGGTATTTATATGAGGACATTTAAGAAAGTATGGTCAATGTAAATATATAATTTAGGGTTTGAGAAGTTGGTCAATTTTGTATTACCTAATGTTTTGGTGAATTTAATTAATATCACATTAATTGACCCATTTAATCGTTACAAAATAATAAAATCTATAAATAAATCCACATGCTTTACATGTTACAATTTATTCAAATTCAAAGCGTTATCTTTTGCTTATTCACCATAAAGACTCTGGAGTTTATTTGTGTATGTCCTTATGCACACACCACTGTCTTCTTTGCCTCTCCAAGAAGAGGTATTTTATTAAAAGGCCAAATCAAGTTCAAATTTAATTAAAAGGCCATGTATTTGAAAGTGTTAAGTAAATAGTCTTATTATTGATTAAGGTTAATTAAACATGATTAGTGGTTAATTTGTATTAATGAAGTATTGTGTAATCTTTTAAAAATTACAATATGCCCCTAAAGAGCCGAAATTCTTGCAAACAAACCCAAACACCTTCTTCTTCTTCCTCCCGCCATTAACGCAACCCTCCCCTGGTTATTGTTTCTTCTAAGCTTCGTCTACATCTTCTTCTTTGTGATATATCGTCTTCGTCCCCTTCCATACATCTTTATTCTTCCCGCAATAAACTATCTCCTCCACCATTAACATCTTCTCCACGCCAAATCCTCCTCCTCTCTGACATTCTATCCAGGTATGTGTATC
Source organism: Pistacia vera (assembly GCF_008641045.1). Lineage (NCBI taxonomy): Eukaryota > Viridiplantae > Streptophyta > Magnoliopsida > Sapindales > Anacardiaceae > Pistacia > Pistacia vera. The sequence continues at coordinate 6,634 of NW_022195198.1, read as the reverse complement.
TCCCTTTTTCATTTTATATTTCGATTTACAAAGATTTAATGATGGATTAGGTTTAGGTTTGGTTATGATTTTTGATAGTGTTTAGGTTGTCGGGTTGTGTTGATGTAATGCAAGTTGAAGGAGTGAAATTTGTTGAAATTTTCTTGCATTGTGGGTAGCCGGGGGTGTTAGCACCGCTTGTAGGTGGAGATGACTAAAAATGGTTCTAGATATGATGGATCGCTTAAGCGATGCTGGTGTATTGCTAAGCGATCTATATGCTGGTATAATGCAACAAATCGTAGATCGCTTAAGCGATCAGGTATATGGTAGAGATGCTTAAGCAATCTACTATAAGTCGGTATATGGTAGCATCACTTAAGCGATCATGTGTATGACAACAAATCACTTAAGCAATCAGGTAAATGGCAGAAGATCGCTTAAGCGATCTGCTACAAGTCTGGTGTATGGCAACAAAGATCGCTTAAAACGATCAGGTAAATGGCATAAGATTGCTTAAGCGATCAGGCTTATTTATACCAGATCGCTTAGGGATCATTATATAGCAAGAATCCATCATATCGCTTAAGCGATCCAGTAAGGGTATACTAGATCGCTAACACGTAACCATACGCCAAGCGATCCGCAGATACTTTTTAAATCTTTCAACTCTAATATAATCTTAATAATATTTTTTTCCTTGCATTATAAGACTTGGCTTATATTAGACATGGGATAAGTTGTTTGGGGTGTGAATATTTTGGTGGTGGGTGAGAAAGAAAGTTGGGAAGTGGATTGGGAAGAGCAAAGAAGTATACCAATTGATGTGAGCATAGAGGTTAGTTTTGATGAGTTGATTGATGAAATAATTGAAGAGGTGATTTGAGTTGCTCACGTAGTGATATAGTTTTTGACGTTTGTTTTAAGCAAAGTTCCTGAACATTATAAGGTATCTCCTGCTATATTAAAGTCAAATGAAGGTGTGAAGTTATATATGATGATGTGGCCAATAAAGTGGTCGAGGCCGATTTTAAGGGTTTCTTTTGTAGATAAACCGTTGGAAGTGGTGTCAAAGGAAGGGGATAACAAGGAAGTTGGCGGGGCGGAGAGAATGCTGGTTTTAATTGAACTACGAGGGCATTGATTTGTTAGTTGAAAAATCAAGGTGGGCGGTGATTTGGGTGGTGAGGAGGACACTATAGAAGATGTTGGTCATGTGCGGTAGAATGAAAATTTTAGGAGGAGGACACCGTACATGTTCCCGCAGATGTAGAGATTCCTTTAAATACAGATTATGTAGAAGGTGTAGTTTGTGTGGAAGAGAACACTTGGTCCTTATGGAGGTTCAGAGGGGCAATTACAGGTAGTAGTGGATCAGCTCTGTTTTTACGGATGGATCAGAGTTGCATAGGTATTTATTTGACAACAAAGAGGAAGTGGTGAGGAAGCTAATACTTGTTGCCGTGAGAGGTAATTTGAGTTCATCACCAAAAAGTATAATTCATCGATGGTGACCGGTTGCTGTCGTGACCGAAAGTGCCAGTGGCGAGTTAATGTAGAAGGTGGCGGAGAGTCCGAAAAAAATTGATTTAGCATATATACACGTGAGCACACAGTGGTTTGGACATATTCAAGTGAGCATTGACAAGCCTCTACTGATGTTATTGGACATTTGTCAAAAGTCAGTTTGTTGAAAGGGAAAGGTCACTCCTAAAGACATTTAGAGAATTGTGGTTTCGTTAAGAAATATGACAAAATCCACTAAAAAACTTTTGTAAAAATATATACAGAATGTAAAATCTGAAAATTTTATATTTAATTCATATAAATATATACACAAAATAACTGATATATTTTAATAAGTACAAGGTAGTCTTGGACAGTGCCGCCAAGCTCCTCCGCTTCTTGACGTTCCACCGATCGTAAAATCATCTAGTACCTGCAAAACAGTAAAATAATGGAGTGAGAACTAATTGCAGTAAGTAACCAAAATGCCTACTATGTTCCTCCGTACTAGTTCTGATTTCCTTTTCTCACTTTAACTTTGCTAATATTCTTCTTCTTTCGATATTCTGCATTCTTTCTGATACTCTAATTTGACTTACAATGTGCAAAGACAATGAATAAAACTGTATATCGTTGAGCACATAAGAAATACTAAATCATGTAAGTAGCATAATACATATGCAGAATAATAAAATTGTCCTGAAGAAAAGAACTTTCTTTTTTTTTTTCTGTTCCTATGCTAATCTCTTTCTTTTCTTTCTTCTATTTTGGTTGCTGATCGGACTAGGTTGATGCATGGATTTGGAATCGGCCATGTGAGTGGGTACAGTCTCCTCTACATGCACTGCGATAGACTGTACAATGTTGTATCTCTCTGCTGTGGACACTACTATGCGGTGTGCATGTAGGTATGCTCTGCTAGGTACAGTCCTATCCACATACAATACTGATGGACTTACAAATACTGTATCTCTCTGTTGATGCCGCTGCGCTGATGGCGGCATGCACATGGGCATCTCTGTCACTCACGGGTTCCCATCGCAAAACCTAACATAGCATGTTGTAGAAAGAAAGATAATAGAAAGAGATACTATACACATTTCACATGAATTTCAAGCTATGGAAATTCAACACTGCATTCTTTAGTAAATGAGAAATACATACTTGCATGTTAGCTTAAAAGAAAACTGCAAGCCATTCTCTGTTCTTTCTTTTTCTCATTCTTTGCTAACATTCTCATTTTTACAAATCAAGGTATATATATTATGTGCACAATATATGCATGATCAAGCCCTTCTTTAATATGCTTTCCAAGTTCACATATACAAACTTGAAAATCTCATTTGGCATAATGGTATGTCATGACATATCTACCATTCTCTACTATCACAATTGTCATATCAAAGGAACACTTTAACTTGTAATTCCTTCTAACACTTTCATGTGCTATTCAAAAAGTAATAAAGGTTCAAGTAACTAGAACCAAACACTAAGGGCCATTCTCTCGTGGAACTAACAATGACAAGCGATATTCTAAATTTTGGCATAACAATATGCACTCTTGAATACTAACATTTACACTTGGTTAAGCCCAAACATAATCTTCCTACTTCAATTCTTGCCTTTCTTTAACCCTTTTTTCATTAGGGTTTAGCCAACTCATGCATGCATTTTCTTTTTGGATTTTCATCAAACACTTCACATGCACTTGCATCTACCATGTTGGCTACACTTCCACATCTCTCTAAATCCACCAAAATTTGAGAAAAAACTCACTAATTATAGCATCAAACCTGGCCATTTTCAACCATTCTCAACACTTCAAAATTTTCAACACTAATTCTTCCATAACTTCACTAAATCATCACATAACCATACACTACTTCTCATGGCTAGAAATTATACATCATTCAACATAAAAAATAGCCAACAATTCTTACATACAAACACATACAAACATGCAAGAATCATTTTACACAAGTCTTGCTCAAATCAAGGCCAAAATTAGGTTTACTTACCTTGAATGTGTGAGATCACTTCCTTTTGCTAAAAATCTCTTCCTCGTGGACCTAGATCATATAAAAACCATAAGAATTTAAAACTTTAAAGTTTAATCACACTCTTTTTGCTAGAATCTTACCTTAGGATGCTTTAGGATTGAAAATCTCCAAAAATCCAAACCAAATCCTATGATTTTCTTTTGAAATTTAGTGAAGAAAATTGAGAGAAAATGGGGTAAAGGTGGTGTGAACAAGGGCTGAAGGTATGCTAGGGTTTCTTCAAATAAAGCCTCATATCAAAAAATATAAACATGTATTCCCATTTTACCTTTGCATTTTCTATAAAATTCCATCTATATTTAGTCAATTACCAAAATACCCTCATTTTTATTAACTTCTTCACATTATTTTGCTTCCTTTCACTTGCCACTTTTTCATCTAATTAGGAGTGAAAAGACCATTTTAGCCCTAGTGAACTTTTAAGAATTTTCTTCACATTTGTCTAAGGTAACATCAAAAACATCCAACTAAGGGTATTAGGGAATAAATAAAATTATGTACCTTAATGTGGGTGTTACAGATGTGCTGTTAGTTACTGGAAACGTTGGAAAGGGAGACAACATGCACAAGATTTTGTGAGGGGCATGCCGGAGCACGGGTACGCAGTATTAGACGCGTACCGTCATATGCTTGAGTTGACAAACCATGGTAGCAAGACGGCTTCGAAGTGGGACAAGAATATGAGGTTTAAATATTTTTTTGTTGCTTACGGTTCTACTAGAAGGGGTTTTGTAAACATGAGAAAAGTGTTGGCTGTTGATGGTTGCTTTTTAACGAGAAAGCATGGAGGTACATTGTTGGTGGCCACTACATAAGACAGCAAGAATCACACATATCCTGTTGCATAGTGTGTGGTTGACTCTAAGAATGACAAGTCGTGGTCCTGGTTTTTTTAGCAATTACGTACGATAGTGCTCGACAGTGACGAGTTGTGCATAATATCTGATAGGCACAACTCTATAAAGAAGAGGATTGCATCTATTTACCCTCAAGCACATCATTGATTCTGTATGAGGCACCTTGGTGAGAAAATAAAAAAAAAAGTTTAAGTGTGCTCGCCTCTTTCAGACATACTACATGGCAACAAAAGCTTATCGAGTTTATGAGTTCGAGGAGCTCTTCCGGCAAATCCGAATCAAGGATGATAGAATTGCTAAATATCTTGAGCATGATGTTGGTTTCGAGCGATGGAGTAGAGCTTACTTTTCTGGAAGAAAGTTTGATGTCATGACCACAAACATAGCCGAGTCCATAAATTCGAAGTTGTTAATAGAAAGAGAGTTTCCAATAGTTGCCCTTTTTGATGCAATCCAGAAGACATTGTCACGGTGGTTCCATGAGCGTCGTACGAAGTTAGATAATTTTCCTACAACCCTTGTTTCATCAGTTGAAAAATTATTGCGAGAACGTATGGAATTATTAAATGCACTGTTTGCGTATCCTTTTAATACTCAAGAGTTCACCGTGTGCGGCTATGGTCCAGATGCCCTAGTTAACCTTGTTAGTAAAACTTGCAGTTGTAAAGTGCTTGACATTCAAGTTTACTTTGCTATTATGCACTAGTAGCACTGAAACACCAACGGAAGCCGGATTTTGGTTCAAGAATTTACATGAAACTTTGATCCCCTCTCTATATGGCAAATCACTACATGTTGGCTTATTTAGAAACGATACATTTTTTGCATATCCACACTACTGATGGACTATACAAATACTGTATCTCTCTGTTGATGCCGCTCGCTGATGGCGGCATGCACATGGGCATCTCTGTCACTCACGGGTTCCCCATCGCAACAACCTTATAACATAGCATGTTGTAGAAAGATAATAGAAAGAGATACTATACACATTTCAACATGAATTTCCAAGCTATGGAAATTCAACACTTGCATTCTTTAGTAAATGAGAAAATGTACATACTTGCATGTTAGCTTAAAAGAAAACTGCAAGCCATTCTCTGTTCTTTCTTTTTCTCATTCTTTGCTAACATATTCTCATTTACTAAATCAAGGATATATATATATCATGTGCACAATATATGCATGATCAAGCCCATTCTTTAATATGCTTTCCAAGTTCACATATACAAACTTGAAAATTCATTATGGCATAATGGTATGTCATGACATATCTACCATTCTCTACTATCACAATTGTCATATCAAAGTAACACTTTAACTTGTAATTCCTTTCTAACACTTTCATGTGCTATTCAAAAAGTAATAAAGGTTCAAGTAACTATAACCAATCACTAAGGGCTATTTCTCTCGTGGAACTAACATGACCAAGTGATATTCTAAATTTTGGCATAACAATATGCACTCTTGAATACTAACATTTACACTTGGTTAAGCCCAAACATAATCTTCCTACTTCAATTCTTGCCTTTCTTTAACCCTTTTTTCATTAGGGTTTAGCCAACTCATGCATGCATTTTCTTTTTGGATTTTCATCAAACACTTCACATGCACTTGCATCTACCATGTTGGCTACACTTCCACATCTCTCTAAATCCACCAAAATTTGAGAAAAAACTCACTAATTATAGCATCAAACCTGGCCATTTTCAACCATTCTCAACACTTCAAAATTTTCAACACTAATTCTTCCATAACTTCACTAAATCATCACATAACCATATACTACTTCTCATGGCTGGAAATTATACATCATTCAACATCAAAAGTAGCCAACAATTCTTACATACAAACACATACAAACATGCAAGAATCATTTTACACAAGTCTTGCTCAAATCAAGGCCAAAATTAGGTTTACTTACCTTGAATGTGTGAGATCACTTCCTTTTGCTAAAAATCTCTTCCTCGTGGACCTAGATCATATAAAAACCATAAGAATTTAAAACTTTAAAGTTTAATCACACTCTTTTTGCTAGAATCTTACCTTAGGATGCTTTAGGATTGAAAATCTCCAAAAATCCAAACCAAATCCTATGATTTTCTTTTGAAATTTAGTGAAGAAAATTGAGAGAAAATGGGGTAAAGGTGGTGTGAACAAGGGCTGAAGGTATGCTAGGGTTTCTTCAAATAAAGCCTCATATCAAAAAATATAAACATGTATTCCCATTTT
>NW_022195197.1:0-5819 GCF_008641045.1 Pistacia vera | reverse complement strand
GTCTCCAAGGAACATGTACTTGAGGTAACTAGGGAAAGGCTTCAAATCTGGAATGGGGGCCTGCAAAACAGAGGGTAAAGGCCTCTCATTAGAAATTGGTAATGCAATATAAGGAATGTTACCTAATTGCTGTAACTTTGGAAAATCATTCAACGTTGCAACAGTTTCCTGCAAATCAGTACTCAAGGCTAACTCCTCATTCTCTTTCTCAAGATGCTTACTAATGGCAACTCCCAATCCATCTTTTCCATCAAGTTCAAAGACTTCTTGTGCTAAAGAATCAATCACAACAATAGAATAAACAAGATTATCATCATCATCATTAGGATATTTCATGGCATCATAAATAGTAAACTTAACGATTTGACCATCAAATTCCATGGTAAGTATGCCTCTATGAACATCTATCTTAGTCTTGGATGTTTTCAACAAAACAGAAGCAAATTGATCTCCATTTTCCATATCAAGCACGTAGAAATCAGTAGGGAAAACTAATTCATTAACTTGTACCAAGATATCCTCAACTACACCCTTAGGATAGGCATTAGATCTATCAGCTAATTGAATCACAACACCGATTTTATTCAAAGGTCCAAGTTTCAAAGAAGCATATATAGAATATGGCATGACATTAATAGAAGCTCCTAAATCTATCATGGCCTTCTCAAACACAGTGTTACCTATCGTACAAGGAATAGTAAACATACCTGGATCTTTGCACTTTGCTAGGAGTTTTCTCTGAATAACTACAGAAACATTCTCTCCTCCTCTCACCTTTTCACACCCTTTCAGTTTCTGTTTCCTTTTAATTGTACACAGTTCTTTCAAGAATCTAGCATACCGAGGTACTTGTTTAATAGCATCTAAAAGTGGAATATTTACCTTGCATCTATGAAAAATCTCATAAAAATCTCTGTTTTGCTCATCTTTTCTAGATTTTGCCAAAGCTTAAGGAAAATGAGGTATTGGTTTATGTAATACCTAAGATGTCAAAGGTATGTTCCTAACTCGAAATAGTCCTTTAGATGTTAATTTTATGTTAAAAAGCATAAAATCTCACTAAGGGCAAAATAGTCGATTCATTTGGAACGGTATGAATCAATTATCCATAGAAAGGCATTAGAGGTGAAATCGTCATTTTTCCTATGGATAAGCATTGAAAAATTCAAGGATGAGTAGGCTTCATTGCATTTAATGGCATTAATTAAGTAATAATTATGTCTAGTGTGAAATGACCAAAATGCCCTTATATGAAGAATTAAGGACTTATGAGTTATACAATTAAAATAATTGGGCCAATTGCATAATTTTGGAAAATAAATGAAATATTTTCCTATAAATGAGATGAAATTCGTTCAAGCCAAAGGAGAGAGCCTTTCTTCAACATTTCTTCCATTTTCTCTCAAATCTTCCATGAAACAAGCTTTCTTTCTCTAGGTTTTCAAGGAGTTTTGCATAATTTTTCAAGGAGAACAAGATAGGAGCCTTGGATCTTCAATTTGAAGGGTTTAAGGTAAGGATTAAAAACTTTAGTTTTGATGTGATTTGAAGATTTGAAGTAGATGTTGAGGTATAATGTTATATATGTAGGATTAAGGTGTAAAAGAAGTCAAAGGCAAAGGATTTGTTGGAGGAAGTCTTTAAAAAGGTAAGGAAGAACCTCCCATGACTTTAGGGTTTATGCTAGGGTTTGTAGATTTTTATGAAACCTTAAATTAAAGCTTTAAGGCATAGAATTAGTTGATGGCAAGTGTAGTTGAACTCATTTATTCTACTTATTGCCTTGAATTCATTATACATGAAGTGATATTGCGATTTATGTTTTATGATTTGTTATGTTTGATTGAAGAAAATAAGAAGTTGGTGGGCTGATTGTGGCAAAACTTGTAGTATTGGAGGCCACATGGTGTTGAATGGTTGCTATTAGAAGTGTTGAGGTGTGTTTGCATTAGCTACAATGTTATAGCAATAATGGATGATTATGGAATGAGATTTTACACTTCCTTTAAGATGTTAAGACTATTAAGGGGAGGTTTATTTGATCCATAAGTGACCTATTGGTTAATGTCAATAGGAATTGATGTGGCAGTTAATATAAAATTCGGATTTAGTGGAGCTAGGGGTTTTGTTAACCTGCTTCAGTATTTCGACCATAACTTGAGTTATAAACATCGACATGAGATTATTCTTAAAGCATTAGAAAGCTAAGACACAGACCTATAACTTTTATGTTATGCCAAGAGTCAATCCATTTGATAAATGGATGGAAAATGGCCTAAAGTAAAACTGGTTATTAAAGTTTAAGATTGAACATGATCAATTCTTATGATTATGAATTGATTTAATGTATTATTGTAATTATGCCATGTACTAATGTTTACCCATTAGTTAGATGATCTTTAAAAGATATCAGGTTCATGGTCAATGCATGATAATGTTATGAAATGGCATGAAGATGAATGTAATACATACATGTTTCAAGATGATGTATGTGAGCAAGAGGTAATGTAATGGATTGGTAATCCATAGATGAATAAAAGTATTAACCTCACCACAAATATGTATTTACATTCCATAAGATGTTAGAGATATATAGACATGATGGGAAACACGTAAGCATATCCTTGTATAGGGTTGAGGAAAGATGAAATATGCTTAGATGCTAATAACGCGTAAGCAAGCCTCCCGATGATATGGCTCTAGATGAATTGGGCTAGTGATATGAAGTGCTAAGATGCTAAAGAAAGTCTAACGGCTAGATGGTAGCATGCCGAATGCATCAAATTAATTAACCTTAACGTAACTACTGAATTGTTTAAAGGGCAAGCAAGGGTCGATCCACAGGGAATGACTCGATTAATTTCTATATTCTAAAACAATAAAAACAACAGAAGCGCAAATTAAACTCTAAACAGTAAACTGACAACGTAATGAAAGGGGGTTTGTAACAAGGCAAACTAAAGTAAACAAAGAAATAAAAATCCGGTTAAACAATCAGTTCTCGGTTCAATATCCACCTAAACAGGCATTGGAAATAAAGTAACCGAACATGTTCTATCTCGTATTAGGAACTACTGACCCTAGGAAACAACAAGCTTTGTTACGGAATCTCCCTTAGTTTCTCACTACTGAAACAAGCTCTTCGAGTAGATACTAACCCTTGAACAACCTAGAACCAGCTCTCTAAATTTAATTCAATGGGCGCTTAGAATTAGGAGAATAGATCAATCTAAGCAACAATCATGCAAGCTTGGATTATTTACTTAGGTTATGTATTCAAGACAAAAGACCGAAAACTTGTCCATAATTAGCTATACTCATGCGTCACTCGTTGAATAGAAAAAGGACGATTACGTATCACAATTCCTAACTCTAACAGGTAATTCTGATTAAACAATTTAGCAGGCCAAAACTAATCACTCAAACAGGAATCACAGACAATAAAATCAGAAAACATAAACAATTCTATAAAAACGAGATTGAGAACAACGTTACTGAAGTTAAGTTACACCAATGACATGAAATTAGGCTTCAAACTCCTTGAACTGAAGAAGGAATTAGCCGCAAATTTGATCTAGAACACAAAAAAACTCTCAAAAAAAAAACTCTACTGTCCCCTCTCCGTTTAACCTCAAAACTTCTAATTAAATAACATGTGTTTCCTTAATTCTTCCCCAAGAATCATGGAATTTCTTTCCTAGAAGTCCTAGAAGATAGACTTCCAGATTTGATAAAATCTGATCAGATATGGATTCCAGAATTCGTCTCCAGCTTGCACCAGGATTCTCGCAATTGAAAAGATCTTTTCTGGGATCCATCACTTCATGAACATTGTAGTCAAGGTGTGTAGAGAATCTGGGCTTTGAATCACCCGTTTTCGATATCTTCCGCTCAGTTAGGCCCGTTCGAAGATTCAATACTCAGCTAAGGAAACCTTCCGCGACTAGGATCCAGGTCGGTGTTTTGTACAAACTACTGAGAACCCAAAAGAACTCGGATTCTGCCCATAATACCTTCATGAAAATCTTGATTCATCTACTTTAATTCTTGAAGAACACTTTGCAATCGAGGAATCTAGCTCCTGAAAAACCTGAAAAGTCAGATTAACGAAAAATCTGAAAATCTGGAATTCCTAATCTTTTCTCAATTATTTCCTAAAGTCTATCCAAATATGCCAAACTTACAAAATAAGCTCTAATCAGCTAACTAGGCATAAAACAATACAAAAAACATATATGGAAGGAGTAAAATATATAAATAACCCTCTTAGCACTAGACATTAAATGGTTCATATGCGTTTAGTAGCATTACATGAGTTATGATGTTATTTACATTATGTGATGATTTAGGCTCATGTTAGATGATTTTAGATGTTATGTCATGACATGTGATGTGCGTGTACTATGTTACATACTTATTTGTATGTGTACACATTGATGTTATATAGCCATGGGATAAAATGATGAAAGACATATGAAATAGAAAAAAAAAAATATATATATATATATATAAAAAATAAAAGGGGAAGTATCCCTAGATGTAAAAGATAAGTGATGTATTAACAAATATATTTAAATACAGATCAAATAGCACATTTAGAATGAAACGGATCATTCCTTACTGAGTGATTAGCGCTCACCCTTTTATTGTTGATTTCTTTGCAGGTAGATTAGAAGCGAGGGATGCTAGAGACAGCGAGGCTACACGTGAGGGGAGATGATTTATTGTCATCTTGATGTTTTTTTCTTGATGTAAACAATGTAAATGATAAATATTTGTGAAACACCTTTTGGAATAGTCCACCTCATAAATATGTTTTGGATGTGTATTTTATGGATAAATTCTTAAATTTTTGAAATTATATGTTTGGATCCTGCATGACATTTTATATGCATGTATTGGATATTACTATTATTATCCTTACACAGATATTTTTCTAAATGCAACTCGTTTTCCAAACATGTATCCTCGAGATTGTCATTGAGGGATATTTAGAGGATACCTGACTGGAGGGGGGTTTTACAGTTCATAATCAGATAGAGGCGGAAACTTACGCTTAGAACACCATCGTCGTTGGGAACATTCCTATCTGCAATGACATTTTTCTCCTTTTCTTCCGTCCACGATGCAGGGGCTGCCTTTATTGGAATCTCAACCTGTTTACCACTCCTCAAGACGATCGAACTTACATTTTCTCTTGGATTCACCACCGTTTGAGAGGGTAATTTCCCCGAACTTTGTGCCTCTAGCTTACTTATTGCGGTTTCCATCTGGCCATCTGATTCTCCAAACTTTGAACACTGGCCCTTGTCTCCTGTTGAAATTGCAAAATATTAGTGGCAAGAGACTTAACAATATCTTATAAAGACATACCATAATTAGAAGTTTGGCCTGGTTGTTGTCTAGAGGGGTATGGCTACTTATATTGCTGGTAACTTGGGTGGTTTTGAGTCATGGGCTGATCCACTTGTGGATTCCCATAGCTAAGATTGGGATGATCCCTCCATCCTGAGTTATATGTGCTCGAACAGGGATCATACTTCCTTTGCGGTTGTCCAGGAAAACCACCTGCTGCATTCACTTGCTCAATGGGCTCCTCTTGAAGAGTTGGGCACATATCAGTTGGATGCCCTACTACCGAACAAATCCCACAAGCCTTCACCGTTTGCATATTACCTATAGCCATTTGACGAACAAGAGAAGTGTAACGCCCTACTTGAGGTACGTAGGTAATGTTTATTGTTTTGCTCTTATTTGAGTTGGTATATTGTTCATATTGTTTGGTTGGCCCTTGGTTGAATGGATGCATTGGTTTGGTT